>NW_010298869.1:48881-92493 GCF_000700745.2 Antrostomus carolinensis | reverse complement strand
GAATGCAACTCCAGTTGGAAATTGATAAAAGTACTGTGGTGAACTTCAATTAATGGAAAAATAAAAATAAAATATTTTAATTTTTTTTTCACCATTTTAAAACCCACAAAATATCATTTCACATTGAGAGAGTACAAAGCATTAGTTTGACAGCGTCGAGGCTGAAAAATTTTGAAAAATCTGTGGGAGAAAAAAGGCCCTGCTACTAGTGAAATTCAATCCAGCTCCAGAATGCAGAGGACAGACCCATTTCTGGCAAGACTCTTTGCTATTCATTTGAAAGATCTTATCTGCATGTAGCACTAATGTCAGTAAGGGGCATTGATTGCTATAGTCTTACCTTCCCTTTCTTTACCAGAGAAGAAAGGATCCTGCAACACTTTTGCTCACAGAAAGCTTTTGGCTTTCTGTCAGTAGACTGGGTCAAACCTAATTTAGGCAGAAAGAAGCAGTACTGTTGCCTTGGGAGAGCTCCTACTTCTTTGTCCTCAGTTGCTTAAGTCTCAATGAAAAGAGGTTTTCAGTTCAGGAGGTAAAGGGATTCATTAGGTCTCATTCCCAGAAATGTCTACCTGATTGAGAAAGAGTCCCCTCAGGGGTAATGCTCATAAGCAGGGGAAGGCTGAAGGGCTGAAAAATGACCCATTTTGAAGTTTATCTAATTAGCTTCAAATGTATAAGTTGGGTGTTTTGCTAGATGGATTAGTGTAATTATCTTAGTGCACCTATCCGTGCTAGGAATGTCAGAAAACGAGAGAACAGAGAGACTCAAAAAAAAATCACAGTGGCTCAGCCTGTTGACTGCCCTGACACACGAGTAATTGTGCTGCAGAGGAAAGAGAGGAGGCTGGAAAACCGCAAGGAGAGGAGCTGCTCCAAAGACAAAATATTGACAGCTGACTACAAACAAACAGAGAGGTATCTACCTTGGCCCAAACTCCCTACATAAAAGTACTACAGAAAAATCATCACATGTGCATGCAATCACTGCATAAAGGCAGTATCCTCCTTCATACACCAGCAATGAGATCTGAGGTACTCATTGTAAGCTCTACATCTTCATTTTTGCCTCCATCGCTGAGCCATATTTTAAAAAAGTGAAAGGATTTTTCTTTATCTTGAAAGTGTTTCTTCTGATGGAGAATGGATTACTATTGTATTGTTTGCTTACAGTTTTTTTTCTGATCTGTTGATAAATTAGATCCCACACATTTCCTGAGATCAGGTATAAACTCCCCTGAAAGACAGTAGACAGCTATGAAATAGGTTTTTCCAAGAAGGACTTCCATTTAAAAGAGAAAAAAAAAAAAAAAAAGAAATAAGAAAGAAGGAAAAAGAAAAATGAAGAAAGAAAAAAGAAAAATAGAAATGAAGACAGCTTTTTTAATCCTAAACTTATTTTTGTAAGGGGTTGTTTTCTAGGTACGTATTTGCTATTTAATATATCAGGAGATCAGAGGAAAGAACAGCATTGCTGAGGAAAGAACAGCTTTGCCAAGTAAAGCTGAGAGCAATCAATGATCTCTCCAATTATTTATTTTTAAACGAGTGCTCCAGTTGTGCATTTTGTTCCACTCACAGAGATAATATTGCAAAACTGAGGCTCCTGGCCAGACTGCCTCAGTGTCCGTGCATCATGCAAAATCCAGTGGCGGCTGGAGTTACTCACCCACCTTGTCGAATGCCTTCTTTGCTCCTAACTCACTCTGTCTCCATGCCCCTGTTCTGTAGGATTAGCTGAGTTTCCAGCTAATGGCATTTCTAAGTGTATCAAGTGTGCAACGTTAATTTCCCCAGCATCTCATTGACTTTTTAGTCAATATTGCTGTGATCCTTTCAGAACAACTCTCCTGTTCGAAGTATTGTAAATGAGTTTAATCACTGGAATGACCTGGTTTCCAGCAGGGCTGTGCACCGTTGGTAACAGTGCAGTCACCGGGTCATCAGCACCCACTCTGCCCATTGATTCACTGGGGCTTTGAGCTATGCATGCAGATTTTAACCCTCAGATTAAAACAACTTTGAGGGCATTAAAAATTGGCAATTTTTTCTCAATAACTTATTTTTGAGCAGGAAAAGTCTGTTTCACAAAAATCTAAAGTTTTCATGTGAAAAATGTCAATTATGATTTTTTTTTCATGAAAGAGCATGTAAGGTCTTAGCACCAGATAGATAGTGATCTTACTGGGACAAACCACTTCATTGGTTTGTGAAATTTATCTAATTTAATTCAACGTATCATTTATAATAAAGCAAGTCACCTTTATCACTACAGCTTCCTTTTTATGTTTCCATAACGTAAAATGGAAAGGATCAAAATCAGGACACAATATTTTTCTTTTAATAAAATTGAATGGCTGTGATTTACCTGAAATCATGATTCTTCTCTTTCTTGTAGTGTTATGTCAGGAAAACCTTATTATTCCATTTGGAATTTAGAATGAGAACAAACCACAGATTGTGGCAACTTCAAATAGTTTGAAACATCCAAATGCTGACCAGCTTTATCTGCCTTGCTTGTGCTAAAGTCATTTTACAGGCAGATGAACTTTCTCCCTTTGTTGATTGTTTCCTGCTGCTTAAAAGCGAAGGTTTGTCCCTGAGTCACCGCAGAGGGCAATCAAATGGATTGGAGACCAGCATTCTGCCCCTAGCCTTTATTTCTGGCAGAGCAGAGGAGGTAGAGGGAGATGTGTTTTGACGTCTGTGGCATGTGGTGGTGGCTGGTGAACTTTCAACTTCACAGTCACGTTCCTTCCTCATATGTGCTCCTCTGCTGTCAGTTCTTTTTGGCATCCTGGAAAAGAGACTACTGGCACCCACCACCTGGAGAAGGAGGACTCATCCTGGCTACAGAAGTGATATTGTTCTGAAGAAGTGGGTTGGTATAAAGATTTTTGTGCACACACTGATGAGAGAAGAACTCAGAAAGAGAGACAACAAGAAGCAAAAGGAGAAGAAAGTAGATAGGAATCTGGTGACTGGAAAGATAAAAAGAAGTCCAGACGCTGTAATTATGTGTGCATTTTAAGCCTGTGAGAAAGTTCTGGGAGGTGGTATGAAAAAGAGTTAGAAGTTTCACACCAAAAAATAGGCTGCTTGCACTGCCAGCTCATGGTTTAGTGACAGACTCCCATCCAGCTGCCATTGCAGTTGTGCCCTGCAGGATACCCTAACATCGGGGTGCCTACAAGAAAGCTGGGGAGGGACTTTTCATAAGGGCAGGTAGTGATAGAACAAGGGGAAACGGGTATAAATTTAAAGAGGGTAGGTTTAGATTAGATATTAGGAAGAAATTCTTTCCTGTGAGGGTGGTCAGACACTGGAACAGGTTGCCCAGAGAAGCTGTGGCTGCCCCCTCCCTGGAAGTGTTCAAGGCCAGGCTGGATGAGGCTTTGAGCAACCTGATCTAGTGGAAGGTGTCCCTGATGATGGCAGGGGGGTTGGAACTAGATGATCTTTAAGGTTCCTTCCAACCCTAACCATTCTATGATTCTATGATTTTAGCACTCTCCTGGTTAAATCCTCTTCTCTTCCTCAAAGGTTTTGGTTCAGGTGATCCTGATTTTGGAAGTGAATGAGAATTGTCATTTCTAGTGAGATTTCAGGCTGCCTGCTTGGTGCCATCTATTTAAGATGCTATAGAATCCTTTCAGCATCTGCCTATTTGAACATGAACGTGGCATTTTAAGAGCCTTGCCTGTTAATGCACTATGTTTATGGTCAAGACATAAGCTCTTTGACTACACACTAACAAATGTAGCCTGTAGCAATATACAGGATGTTAAAAGAAAGGTAACTACTCAGGAAGCAGCATTGAGCAAAGGATAAGGTGCAGAGTTCATGTTCTAAGGAAGCCAATGAGGAAGAACTGCTTTTTACAACTATGTGCTTTTTAGGACATGTGGGCACAGACAGGGTATATTTGGCATGTCCTGATGTTCTTCTTGATGCATAGACAACTCACAGAAGTCAGAACATCTCTTCATTACATGTGTTATTTCTTATAATTAGTTAGCTCTGTGTATCCTCTAAGGACTGACCTTCATCATCACACAAGCTGAATTAATATAGATTTTTGCTTGACTTGCTGGAGATAGATCATAAAAGATTTGCCTTTATCATCAATCCAGTCTCCTGCTAGTGCTGCCATTTGTAGCCTTTCATAAATTGATCAAGACTCCCTCTTAAGTCTTTCCCTGCTACGCCAGCAGGAAACTTGCTTGAGAACCATTCTCCAATAATGCTCAGAAATCTTCTCATTTACTGCATACATCTCCTCATGTCTAGGCTATTTCTCTTCTAGCTGACACCTTCCCCAGGCTACACAGGTCTGTGTTTCTCCTCTTTCCACCCATTTGCAGATGGAGTGCCTGTTTGCTCCCAGTCTTCTGAACAGACACTTGAATATGAGTTTTGCACATTTCAAGTGAATGTCAGAAGGCTGGTACTGTTCGGGGTCTGAGCTGAGGCTCTCTTCAATTGTAGCAGTTGAAACACTCAAACTGTTAAACATTCAAGCATTGAAAGAACCTAGCTTTTATAGTCCCATGGTGAATCCAGTCATGTGAGACATAGGAGAAACAAACTTAAGCTTCATTGCCCTGCTTAGCATTTAGTTACCTGCAAAGTAGATGAAAATATCCTCTAAACAGCAGAAGTCTGGTGATTAGGCACTGTGAAAGAGTGGCATGGGAGGGTCTGAGCTTCCCAAAACTTTTCCGAGTTAGTCCAGTGCTACTGTTGTGGGAAACCATATGTCTCCGCATCATTATGGCCCCTCAATCTCTCTATGAACAGTTTCCTGGAAATGTACTGTTATAGCAGCTGCACTTCTTGGGACTCCCAGGGATCACAAATGACCTCAGCAGAGCTAATGCTTGGCTCAGGGGAGGAGGTAATACTGCTAATAAAGCCCAGAGTCTTCTTCAGAAAATTTCTCTGGCTTCTTTTCCAGTTCTCAGGTATTTCCTTGGAGTCTTTAATGTAGTTGGAACGGTGAGATGAAGGCACATGAATTTGTCTGCCACAGGAAAAGAAGATGCTTGTTTGGAGGGAAATGTATTTGTTTGGACACAAGGAAGACTTTTGTGTTTTATGTATTAAGAAAGTGTGTTGGGTTTGTGTGTGGGGTGGACTATTTTTCCTAGTGGGGGAAGGGGCCACCTTGTGAGAAGCTTCACTCCAAGGCGTACCCTCCCAGCCCAGGCTGAGCCAATTAGCAATAGAGAAACTAAAGAAACGCCTCTGTGAATCTGTATTTGTGAGGGGAAGGACTGTCTTGAAAGGAAGAAGGCGGAGAGAACCTGGAGGAGAGGCCATTGATCTGAACAAAAGATGACCATCAGCCTAAACAAAAGAGAGAGCTTTATTGCCAGGAGGAAGTAGGAGGAAGGGGAGGACAGAACCTCAGACACCCAGCTCAACTGCATGTAGTAGGAGAAGACAAAGGAGGTCCCCTGCAGCCCATGGAGATTCAACGGCAGAGAAGATACCCACATGTAGACCATGGAGGACTCCACACTGGAGCAGGAAAGCTGAGCCTGAGGGCAAGTGTGACTGAATTGAGACCCCAAAGTCACTCGATGACAGAGTGGGGGAGGACCCCCAAAGCCGGGGGGTGAGGAGGTGCTCTGGACCGGAGGCCTGTCTGCAGCCCATGGACGTCCCCATGCCAGAGTCGGGAGCTGTGCCTGAAGAGGTCTGTGACTCTGTGAGAAGCTCGCTTTGGAACATCTTGTTCCTGGACTTTCATGCCAGGAAGAGCAGCAATGGTGAACTGACTGAAACCCCCATTCCCTGTCCCCTGTGCTGCTGGGGAAGAGAAGGTAGAGAAATCGGGAGCAAAGTGATTTGAGCCCGGGAAGAAGGGAGGGGTGGGGGGAAGGTGTCTTAAGATGTGGTTGTTATGTCTCACTGTGCTACTCAGATGAATGGTAACTAATTAAACTGATTTTTCTCCCCTGAGTCTATTTTGCCCGTGACCATAACTGGTGAGTGAGCTGGCCCTGTCCTTCATCCTAATCCTGTGTCCCCTTTGTTGTGACTCCTATCCCATCTCACTGGGTTGGGGGAGTGAGTGCGGGACCACCTGGTCCTACTGTGATTAAACCACCACAGAAAGTTTTTCACATTCTGTACTCTCTATCAAGCTGGTTCAATTAGGTCAATCTGAATGGTGCTGTAGAGCTGCTTTGCCTCTCCCAATGTGGATTCTCCAAGCCATCAGCAAGAATCATAGAATCATAGAATGGTCTGGGTTGGAAGGGACCTTAAAGATCATAGAATCATAGAATGGTTTGGATTGGAAGGGACCTTAAAGATCCCCTAGTTCCAACCATCATCATCCACCCCCCCTGCCATCAGCAGGGACACCCCCCACTAGACCAGGTTGCTCAAAGCCTCATCCAGCCTGACCTTGAACACTTCCAGGGAGGGGGCATCCACAACTTCCTTGGGCAACCTGTTCCAGTGTCTGACCACCCTCACAGTGAAAAACTTCTTCCTAATATCTAATCTAAACCTACCCTCTTTCAGCTTAAACCCATTACCCCTTGTTCTGTCATTAGCTGCCCTTATGAAAAGTCCTTCCCCAGCTTTCTTGTAGGCCCCTTCAGGTATTGGAAGGCCGCTATAAGGTCTCCCCAGAGTCTTCTCTTCTCCAGGCTGAACAGCCCCAACTCTTTCAGCCTGTCCTCTGTGTCTTTCCATAAATCTGTGTCATTTCTTTTTTTTCTTAAAGAAAACATAAAAATCCAACTTGGTCAACAGCTTTTGCTTACTTTTTCACCTTTTCTTTGTTTTTTATTCCTGATTTTTTATTCTGATTGACAGACAAAATCTTATAAGTAAAGGCTACTGAAAAAACCTTTAAAATCTGCAATGTATGGCAAATCTGTCCCTCTTCTATTTTATCTGGCCAAGCATTGCATTCTTCCAGGTTTTTCACTTTTTTCCCCTTTTGCAAAATCAAATGGGTCAGCCTTTCACAGTCTTCCAGGTGGTCAAGAAGATCTGCAGTACCTGCTCTCTCTGGTCAACCCAAAACACTGAAAAGGAAAGCAGATATTTCAAATTATTATTCCATCTTGGATCATATTGACATTGGCTGAGTCACATCATCAAAACCCCATGCGGCAAATGGTAATAGCACAAGCCCAGTTCAGTATCAAAAACTTGCTTGAGCCTAACTGTGATGTCAATTCTCTCTTCTGCTTCCTACCCCTCCTCAAGACTCATCCCTGCCCTGATGTCTGACAGGCAATTATGGAAGGTTAGACTGAGGGCCAGGGTGTGGCCACTTTTTTAACGTGCATTAAAAAAGCTGAGACCTGAGTAGGCATCCACCATAAATAGGGTGGGGAGAGCATGAGAAAGATCTTTCTCAGGATGGAAACCTTGTGTCCAAAAGCAAGTCCATGTACTCTGTCCCTGGTGGTAGAACCCTGCTTCTCAGCAAGGAGCAGCCTGTGGGAGAATGTTACCTCCTTCTCTGTTCCAGTCTTTGGCATCTTGGTTAAAGAAACAGCAGGTAGGGGAGGAAACATGGGCAGTGGTGGGAGAGACAGTGGGCAGCTGCCCCTCGAAGTCCACCCCATAGGTATATGAGTGGCGTGTGGATGCTCTCCTCCCCAGCCATCCCACAGCCCTGACAGACTTGGAGCTTGACCATGTGGCATTACCCACCACAGGCAGCTGCTGCAGGCAGCGAAAGGACCTCCTTTCCTACAGCAGAACCTGTGAGAGCCAGGCAGGTCCCTGCTGTCTCCAAGGACACAGGGCTGGTGGTGTCTGGCTGTGACCAGGGCTGACACCCCAGGAGCTGGGGGCACCACCTCACCTGCTATGTACACCTTGCAGCAGGAAGAGCCAGTCTGGCTTTTCAAGGTCTTTCTCCAAGTCTCAGCTCTTCTACTCCCTCCTATACTTCTTTCGGGAGCAGCCAGGTTGGTCCTGCTGGCTTTGCCTATGTTTTTGAGAAGTTTTGTGTCATCTGCGTGCATAACAGAAGCTGCAGGTGTATGCACCCATGCCAGCAGGAGCTGTGCCAGTCCCTTCCTAATGCAGTACGAGAGTGATAGTACTGATGCTGTGGGAGTTAGTACTGTTGTCAGTCACTCCTTGTTTAACTTAGTTTGAAATGAGCTCATTCAAACTGAAGAATGACCTAATAGTTAACTGCAATTTGGCTGAATGTCAGGTAGTGCCTTTGGGTCTGTAGAAATTTGCAGTGATTAAACCACCTTCTTAAAGAACGTGTTTTGCTGAGCATTTTGAATTTGTGTCTTTAATGTCACTTTGGTAAAGAGTGTGAGTACAGGGCACAAGATGGAGTCAGTGTTGTTCTTTGATGGCCTATATACATGGAAAATATTAAATGATGGACTATTGACTCTTAGATCCCTGACATGTCTAACAAAGGTGGGGCACACAAAATGCTTATTTCCATAATTGATGAGAATTATTACAAAATAACACAGACAACCACACTTACCAAACCAAGTAAATTGTAGTTACTGCATGTTAATGTCTGCACTGATTAGGAGTAGAGGATTAATGATCCTTTGCTACTAAAAACCCTGAAAATATTAAAACAGTTGGAGCCTGGAAGGGAATGGAAACAGTAATTGCTGATCTTTGGGCTGGTAGGCTTTCCCTCCTTGTCTCTGCATTTACTGGCCTTGATGGCTTGCAGTCTGGAGGCAGATTTTGCTTGCTCGTTCTCAAACTCCGAGATATGTGGAATCTTCTGTATTTTTTAAAGAATACATAATTTGAAATACTCTGCGGGTCCCTTAGCCATTGTGTGTCACACTCCCCTCCACTTTGCAGCTACAGAGACAACAAGAAAGGCCTGGCAAAACTGGTGCTGATTCACCTTCCCTTTTAACAAATCTCAATAAAATTACCCGGATGATTTTCACAAAAATTAGAGGCCTCAGTAAAATTTTCTTGCAGGCTTCTGTAAAATTACCTAAATGGCATTAGTCTGGACCTTCATCTGGTGTAATATAAAGTAGTTCATTGGAGTCCATGGATTTATAGTGGCTGAAGTTGTGTTCCAATGCTATAAAACTCTGTTCTTCACACCAAAAGTTGCCACAGTAGTTTTTATCCCCTTACTCTACAAGTAAGTCCTTGTAATTGTTACACTGCATAAAGTTTCAACTTTGCACAAAGTGCTGGCAAAACATACAAAGATCAAAAGGTATTTCCAGACCTTTAAAAATGAGTAAATGTAAGAATAATAGTGTTGCTGCTGTTGTTGCTACTGATGCGTGCAAATGTGACCAGGAATCCTAGTTAGGGACTGGGGCCTCCTTTGCTAGCTGCCATTTAATACCAAAACAAAAAGATGATTTGAACACTCATTTGGACAGACACCAAGTTTTACATTATGTGTTCTGGAGGAACGCATGAGCGTAAATAAAGACAAGTCATCAAATGCACTGTTTGCCCTCAACTCCTGTGTATGCCTTGCATGCTGCAGGCTGGATAAGCGTGTGCCATTCGCTGTCAGCTCAGGTCTGCCTGGATTGAAAGGAGTTCTGTCGAGTGCAGATGTATCCAGGGAGAAGCTTTTGTTTGTACAAGAAGCCAACTGACACTAATTAAATATTTTCTTTATTTGGAAAGCAGACAATTCATGACTACCTTCCTAGATTTACACAAATAGTTGATTACAAACGTCTTATGTTCTGGAAGACTGAGAGGGGATTCCTATTTTAGCTGTGCTGAAATGGCAGAGGTAGGCAATTCAAGTAATGGCCTGTTAGTCGGTTATTAAATATTGCTCTTCAGCAAAATTGCTGATGATGATGGTCTTTCCATGCTACCTTTAAAAGAGTGCACAGTATATTCTGAAGAGAGATTATCTTGGATACACAAGGCCACTAGCTTGAATACTGTCCAAATCAACCAATTATCTGTGACAATCAACCAACTCTGCCAGGCTGCACAGAGATTAGTTGCTATATAAAGTTCCATGCCTCAAATTAAATGGCTAACGGTACAAACCTGAAATTACTCAGGAGATGAGACTTGATTTTTAGAGGAAGGATAAACTTTTAGTTGAGGTGGACCACCTCCTGGGGGTATAAGAACCATTGTTCTGGGTATCTTCATCATCCTTTAAAAGCAGTTCATGAAAACCGTCCAAGCGTAGTTAAATAAAAATCCTTCGACTGACATCGTGGTGGCCAGGTATAACTAGATATGGATCTGTTCCCAACTGTTGATCTTTCCAATCTGAACACACAGAGGCTTGTTCTCCATCAGAAAATCACGAAGTTCGTCATCCCAGCTATTGGAGAAATCCCTATTGATTTGTTGACTTTTTTCATTAGTGCAAACACTGATGCAAGCACATGTGGAAACAGAATCGCCATCAGTCATCAGTATGGTTGTAAGTAAACACACATCATTTCAGGGATTCACAAAGTATCCCAGGAATGAATATTCCACAGCTGATCCTTGTTTACAGGATACAGATTCAAAACTTTTTGTGCATTAATAAAACATATACTGTATTATCTTTCTTCCACCACCTGATTGCAATGAGACAATCTCATATTTTGTTAGCACTTCTATTACCCTAATAAAAAATTTCCTCAAGAGAAATGTAATGATGTATTGTCCTGGTTTTGGCTGGGATAGAGTTAATTTTCTTCCTAGTAGCTGCTACAGTGTTGTGTTTTAGATTTTGTATGAGAATAATGTTGATAACATACTGATGTTTTAGTTGTTGCTAAGTAGTGCTTATCCTAAGTCAAGGACTGTTCAGCTTCCCATTCTCTGCCAGTGGGGAGGTGCACGAGAAGCTGGGAGGGAGCATAGCCAGGACAGCTGACTCAAACTAGCCAAAGGGATATTCCATAACATATGATGTCATGCTCAGTATATAAACTGCGGGGAGCTGGACAGGAGGGGATCAATCACTGCCCAGGGACTGGCTGGGCATTGGTCAGCGGGTGGTGAGCAATTGCATTGTGTATCACTTGTCTTCCTCGAGTTTTATTTCTCTCTCTTTTTGATAGCTTCCTTTTCATACTATTGTTGTTTTTATTATTATTAACATTATTAGTAGTATTATTTTTAGTTAATTTCAATTATTAAACTGTTCTTATCTCAACCCATAAGTTTTACTTTTTTTTTTTTTCCCGATTCTCTTCCCCATCCCAGCAGGGGTGTGAGATGTGAGTGAGTGGCTGTGTGGTGCTTAGTTGCCAGCTGGGATTAAATAATGACTTTTAGAGGAATGTTTGCATTGAAAAATAGTGTCTTTATTAAATTAGAATTAAAAAATTAGAATGTGCTTCTGCTAAACTACTGAGTTTACAGTACAGATGAGAACTTCTGGTATAAAAATTGATTATTATGTTTTTATTTTAAAATATAAAATGTCCTTATCCACATTTCTTGGCAAACAATATTCAGACATTATTTTAGAAGATACTCTCAGAAGAAAAGTTTTCTCAAAATCCAAGCACTGGTACTGCATGTACTTTTAGTATAGAAATTGCAGATTACGAAAATCTCTTGGTGCTGCTGTTTAAACAAAGGTGTCTCCTCAGCCGTAGCCAAAGAAGGATGGATAGATGGATATGGAGTTGCTGCTTAATAAATTTGAATGATATATGCTGGACTGAGTATATTCAACTAAACCAATGGAAGAGAAAATAAAACAACTAAGAAGAAAGAAAAATGGATTAAGAAAAGCTATGCTCCTGTTAACATCTCAGGGTTACTACAAGATAAGAGTACAACTACTACATCTGAAGAGGTTTTCCCAATAAGCAATGTGTTTTGGACAAACAGGGTAAAAGCTCAGGAACTGGAAAGAACAAATGTATTGAACAGCAGCTGAGTTGCTGATCTCTGGTTTGAGAGAATGTTTTGGGTAGCAGAGGAAAGTGGGAATGTCAAAGCAGGATGGGCATGGTTGGAGGTAAGTGTTGGGGGACAGGTAAGTGTGGTGAGACAGAAGCTTGTCCTGTTGGGCAACATAAGCAGTAGGGCTGACATCTGATGACACATGAAGAACAGAGATGAAGAAGTGCATTTAGCCTTGCATGCGTTGCAAAAAACTAAATTACTAGTCAAACACATGATCTTTAGCTCTGCTTGCCGGAAACCTTTATCCCCTCTCCCTGCAAACAAAGCATCATGTGCAGCTATTGGCAAAAGAAATACTTGTGCTCTGTGAAAAACTAGAGAAATGTTGATTTGTGACAGTCATACAAGGAATGGAATTTTGATTCATTGCATCTTTAAAAAAGTAAAAAAAAAAATAAAATTCGGTGACCAGGCAGAGAGAGGTGGCCATGAAGAAACAAGTCAAAGAGATATGAGGTTCCTCCCAGAGGAGCCTGCTTGCTAGGACTCACCTGCATCAGAAAGTTCAAGTGTCCAGCCTCTGCAGAGGACACGCAGTACTGTCACTCTTGCTGCTGCCCAAACTGAGGCAGAAGCAAGAACCAAGCTGCAGGAAGAAGATGCTGCCTTTGCCGGGAAGAGGTGCAGATGGGAAGAGGAGGAGAGCTAGTAGTAGGTGTGAGCACCAGCCATAGACCAGCTTCTCCCGCCCCTCAGTCAGCTGGTACACAGCTTCATAAGACCTTTGCCCAAAACTTCTTCCCCATCCTCTGCCCAGTCACCAGCAAGGCAGTAAGTTTTGCTGAGGGTTTAAATCACAGGGCCAAGCCCTCATTGAATGTAAGTGGGAGTAACTCCATAGATTCACTGGAGCTGGCTAAGGATCTTGCCCTCAGTTTTCAGGATGCTTTTAAGTATTGGATATAAACAACCTGCCACCATGGATACACTTTGTTTTAGAGCGGATTTTTCACTGCTCCAACGTACCTATTAATTGCAGTAATGTTTTGCAGCACTCCTTTGGATTAAAATGCTATTTCTAAGTGTCATTTAATGGGTTTTAGTGAAAGCAATTTATTAAACATTATGTACTCAGTTTAAATCTAACAGGGTAACTAAACATTAAAGTAACAGGGGGGAAAATCTATATTGCTCTAATTTGTATTGTATGTTCTTTTCACCAAGTATAATTGCTATTGACTGCCTAAAGCAGCATTCTACAAATCATGAATAACCAGAAAAAGGAAAAATTGTAATTGTATGTAAAAAGCAGTGTTGTGGCTTACTAGCATAAACATGGGATGAGGAGCCAGAAGTTATGCAATTTGAAGCTCTGCATTCATTGTTTTTTCTTCCTCTCTTAGATAGGGACATTAATGACTATCCAGCTCCCAGTGGTGTGAGGAGATGGTGAGCATAACAGATGCATGCATATTTTATTGGTAATGCAAACCACTATAGGGGTGCTAAAACCAGGCTGAAAAAATGTCTGCAATTATATGAAGGACAAGGTGGTGTCATGTCGCAGAATGGCACTTTTTTTTCTCAGTGCTAGAAGATAACCCCTTTTTTTGAATATCAGCGATGGGTCTCCCGCCTCAATGCACAGCAGGTTAGATTGCCATAGCCATAAGAGAGTGGCATTCACATTATTCTGTGTGAATAAGGGAGGAGCTGGTGTCCAAAGTATCATTGCTATTAAGAAGACTTCCAAGAAAAAAAAAAAAAAAAGGCAAAAATCAAGCCTTCCTTCAAATACACAGGATTTTATCTTCATTATTTGGAGTTAAAAATAACTCCAGAGTTACCACTAGTATGAATACTATTATTCTCCATAATATTCCACTTGGTATTTGATATCCATCAAGAATTTGACTTGTGAGAGGAAAAACTATCATCAGGAAGATCCTCTTGATGCTTTGCCCATCCTAATGAGTTGACCAAAACTTTGTTATAGCCCTATGTCTATCCAGCATAGCCCTGCATAAATAAGGTCCTGCAGCTTCAGCAGCCTATAAAGAAGGATGTCAAAGCTAGGGGCCCTCATGTTCTAATCCTCAAGGATTATCTGCAACATTTTAATGAAATTTTACTGACTAATTATGATGCATTCACTCCCTTGTCTTCACTATCATGATCCAAAAAACTGCTCCCCATTCTGACTTTTATTCATGGCAACGGAATATGCATCTACAAAAGCAAACTTGTTAGGAGAGGAAGTATGAGCTGCTTTAAAACATCCTTTTGTTCACAAAAATGTAGGCTTTAGTATCTAGCTGATGTCTATCTCTTGACTTTTGCTTTCTAAACAGTAAAACCTGATATTACTTTTAATTTTCTATACACAAAAAATATCTAAAGAAGAGCTATCATTCTTTATATGTTTAACTACTTGCTCTGAGGGTAGAAATGTTCATGCGCTAAGTGATGAAGCTTATGTGCTATGCAATTCATTTTGTGATATGTTTTGCAACCTGCCTGCTCCTTCACCTGCACCCTGCCTGCAGGTCATTTCCCCCCTGGCAGGTGCAGATTTATGGGCTATAAAAGGAGAACTTCATCTTCCTCACCCTCAGCCCTTGACTCAAACTTCCCATTCATGGCACCCACAGCACACATTTTCCCAGAGCAATGCTGCAGATTATTTCTGAGTCCCTGTGCTGCATTTCAAAGGCAGATAGAAAGGAAGAAGTTGGGAAACTCAAAGAGTTTGGTTCTTGTCCTTGCCGCTAGCTGTGCTCCTTTGTGTGCACCCACCATGTGGAGGGGACATAGAAACATGTGCATCTTTCAGCTGACATCTGGGAGACATCTGCCCCAGCTTTACGTCCTACTTCTAATTTGTATTACTCCTTAGCAACCAGAAACAGTCCTCAGTTCTCTCCTAAAAGACAACTTTTGAAGTGTTTCTTTTTCTTTGTAGCCTGTGCGGAATTCATTTGCTGAAAATGCAGTGGTCTAAGACTAAAAATAAGTTGATTTTGAAAAAGGTAGTGCTCATCTTCTCCCAGGTTAATGTCAATTTTTTTTCACACATTTTTGTGGAAACCGCTTGAGCTAAATAACCTATATAATCTCAGGCCTGTCTCTTACCTTCACTACCTGTGCCTGGCCAGTTTCCTAGTGTGGGTTTTACAGCTGACTTCTGCATTGAACTCAATGAGAAATGTTCAACCAGCCTGCACCAGCAGAAGGACAGTGACATACAACTGTACGGTAATACTGTCTCGTATTGTCACAGACATTTCTGCATGAATTTATTGCCTTCTGCAGTAGAAACAGAAAGTTCAAGAGAGCTATAGAGGCTTAAATTGTTTTGTGGTACTGGAGCTGGTAGCTCTGAAAGCTTAGCAGCTCCTTGGGGCAGGACCATGTGCCTTATGTTTAGTATTGTATCAAGCCTGGCATTCTGTAAGTAAATAAAAATAATGACAATGCTATGGTGCATTTGTGTCTGTGTAGGGAGCCCTTGGCTGGCTGTATTATGTGTGTCAGTGCAGAGAGTGTAGAAACTCCTCTTAAGGAGCTGTGGCCAACAAAGATTGTTCAGCCAGTGGTGTGACAGGTGTGTGCAGAATTGATTCTTACAGTGCTGTTTACACTTTGCTAGCAGAGAAAGCAAACCAAAATAGCTTTAGACAGGAATTTCTGAGCAAATTTGGTACTATCTGTGTTGCTTTGCCTGTATTGCAAAAAGTGTTCTTCAATAACTTCAGTCCATATTCAGAAAGAATTAATATAAAGTTCTTAAGGTACGAGCATGCATGCATGCATTCAAAATAGTAAGAAGTAAGATGGTCAAATGCATTGATTGGAAAAAGAGACTTTGCTGTAAAACTGCAGAATATAGAGATTCAAATAACAGATAATAATAGAAGCACTTGCTGTGTGTTTTATAGGTGTTTCTAGAAAATTATGGGTATTTTCCCTTATTACCTAAACATTTAGATTTAGCTGGCCTGGTTTTACCACTTTGCATCTCCTTCTATACAGGATAGCCTCTGCCGGATGTTGGATGATGGGATTATCAGCACCATTTTACTTTCACTCCACCTTCTCTCAAGTCAACAATAAGGATGGAGGAGTTAGGTTGCTACCTGACAAATGTTATCAGTGGGAACAACTTTGGAAAAGGTCTCTGTATTTGAAATCTGTATGTCAGAGTTGACTGTTTTAGTTAATTTCAGCAGTGCTTTTAAGCTGCTGATTGCCAGAAGCTGGGATAATCCACAGAGGAGAGAATCACTCAGTCCTTTCTGCTGTGGCTTCTATATTCTTTCACCAGGCAGCAGTTACTGACAGGTGTTGGAGACAGGAGATTAAGTTAAACGAACCTCTGGTCTGACCCCATAGGGCAGTTCTTTCAGTTTTATTTAGAGCCACATCTCAGCAGTGGAAGAGTCTGTAGCCTTATCCATTACCCAGTTAAAAGAACATGTTGCAACTCACTTAAAAGCAAATGCAGTCTTAAATTACACATACAGCAGCTAAAAGTAGCCTCAGCTTAAATTAAAGGGCATGCTTTCCCAGAGGGGCAACCAGCACCAGTTCCCCAGAATAAGTCTTTTCCTGTGTGGGAGATTCTTTTTTTAAGGCCGTATCTACTTATGCCAAAATGCTTCCCTCTTCAGAGGCTGTGCTAATGCAGGCGAAAAGGGAAAGGTGAAGTATTACACACTGCTATTACACACTGTTTAAACGAATATCCTTTTTTGGACCTGTGGAGGCTTGTTGGGTTTTTTTTGTTTTGTTTTCTTTTGTTTTGTTTTTTCCTTTTTAAAGACTGAGCAGGATTTTGGCAGGAGGATAATAAGGACTCCAGAAGGAATCCAACATGATGATTTTTTATTGTGCTGCCAGGGTTTCATGGGAAAGCCAGGGCTGTGGAAAATGCTTTCAGTTGTGGTTCACAATAACACCTATCTTCTGCTTGCATGTGGGTCTCAGTGAGGAGCTACACAAGTGCTTTGTGCCAGCCATACAAAGAAGAAGTAACTTAAAGTGAGGATTACTACCTCTGTAAGAAAATACTAGGTAGGAGGCAGCCACCTGGACTATATGATTATTTCTGTAGCAGCTATTCTGAGGGAAAAATGGCTTTTTAGGTCATTTGCAGGGTCTACGGAGAGAGGAGAGGGCAAAAGTTAGGTGAAAGTTGGACAGCATTTTCAGGATCAGAGGTCTGAATTCAAATGCCTGCCTTTGAACAGCTATTAGGTACCTTTGTTGGATCTGTTCCTAAAACTGCAAGACAATAACTAGAAAGGTTTTGATATGGAGAAGCCAATCTCAGATACAGAAACCTTCCTCAGAGTTAACATGCCTGTGCAGGTCCAAATTAGCAATAATATGACCCAAAGGAGAATGCATAGCCCAGATGTCCCTGTTGTACCTTTCCTGCCCTCTCCCTCCTGAAAGTTAATCACATATTTTGTTTCATTTTTCTTTACAGTAACTTCAGAGCCTCATTCCTTACTCTGTTCACACTTCACCTCTTGGGTGTATTTTGTTTCTGTTGTTCTTTGTGCTGGCTAAATAATGCAGGAAGACTAATAAATTCAAATAACATTTCTGATTGGTTTAACATCAGTTTAACTATCTAGAATAATTTAGTGTTATTGGATACTTTATATGATGAGTCCATGATGTTTAGACTATAAAATAATAAATGCACTCAATTGATTAAGCTCTTTGTAGGAGTCTAAGAATTAGCATACTGTCTAATGGTGAATAATTTATAATTACAGAGAAGAGCTGATAAAATGGTTCAGCACTATTGACTACCTGACTTGATAACCTTGATCAGCAAGCTTCATTAAAAGAAAAGTCCTAGCTTAAACGTAACTCTGTAAAAGCTGTGAGATGACTTTAACGCTGTCTCTTGAATGGGATGCTACTCTTTTGACAGACAGTCCCAAAGTGCTGCCTTTCGAGACCAGAACATGCTTCTGATTGAGGGGCATGTTGCTAGGTTGACTGGCAACATGATCCCAAGTGGAAGTTTTCTCTGCAAGCAAAATACCTGTTTTGAAATGAAGTAGTAGAGGATATTTATAAAGCAACTTACTGTAAGATTTTGGCCTGCACTTCATTAACTACATGTCAAAGTAGGAAGATGAGTTCTGAACTGGTATTTGCTGTACTCTGTAGACTGTAGTCAGAAATGCAGTCTGGTTCCTTTCGCACATTTCTCTGAAGTGACAGCTGTTTGAGTCAAATATAACGGTAGAGATAACTTGTGGAAATATAGGAATGAATAGATCACAGCTTTTGGAGTGGACCTGTTGCCGCTTGATCTTTACTGAACTGGAGGAAGGTGAATAAGTCTGACTTTCATGGAGAGGGAAAGGTAGTGCATGAAAACTGAAAGACACTGATGTGCCAGGAGGGCTGAGAACTCTGCTGTTTAAATGGGCTCTTCTGAAGCACATTCCTCATTCCCATGGCTCAGTTATGGCTGTCAGGTTCTCATTTAGTTTAGAACTGCTCCATCTCTGACTGATGACATTGAAACAAACTTCTAGTTGTTTTGTTCTGCTGGTGTGGGTCTGGGCACACCAGCTTTCTGCTTCACTCTACACCTTCACTCTAGTGAGTGGAAAGGTCTAGTTAAGTGTTTCACACAAGAGCAGATAGGCAGAGACTGTGGCTGTCATTGGCATGTAGCAGATTTGTGAGAGCCACAGATGTGGCGTTTCAAGTCAAAATACAACAAAATGATATGTTTTCATGCAAAGTCTTTGGCCTACAGAACAAGATAAAGACCATGAAAGATCACAAGTTCCTGGAAAGTTAAGGAGCATTAATAATTAATCCTTTTTTTTGCCTATGCTTTTGTGGCTTTCTTTTGGAGTAGCATGGATTGGTATTACTGCTTTAGGAAGCCAGAAAAAACTCAGATTCTTACCCTCTGTTGTTGAAATGTTGAGATTTTCAGTTTCAAAATGGACCTTTCAAATGTGTCATGCCTTCCACCCCTGTTCTGGCACAGCAGAACAATTAGTTTGAATGCTTGCCTCTAGCCATGCTCTCTTCAATCATCTACTCAGGGTTTCTTGCAATCAGATGAAAGAGATGGAGCTTTGCAGAATACCTTCTATGGTTTTGAAGAGATTTCTTAGGAGCACCGTGCTCAGCTGACATTTCTATCCGGGCACTTGGCAGACACTGATAGGAATGGGAATTGCTGGCACAGTATGCAAAGAAATGGCTGCCTTCCCCATATTTCCATTATATTTGCTAGGTGTCCGTCATAGCTGAAGCTGTGATGATGCACCATCTATCAAACCACTGCAGCAAATAACGTAACCTCAAAACTGCTTTGCTAAGAACAGAACAATTCTAATTTTAAAAAAATAAATTCTCATTGTTTTTAAGACTGGAATGCAATAGTTTGAGTCCATCTTATGTGTCATAGGAGCTCAGTCTGGATGAGTGAGCAGAAATGCTGATTATGTTTCTTTCTAAGATGACAAAACTTTGCATGTTTCTGCTAATTAAAAAGTGCTTCAGAGGACACTTTAAACTCACATTGCTACAAATGAAAAATCTGAGGTAAACTTGGAACCCTGACAGTTTCAAATCTCCTTAAACTTTGGGGTTTTATATTTATCTAATTGTGTAGTTCGGTATAAGTCTAATTCATATAGTTAAACAGTTCAGCACATATACTTCAGTTCCTTAAAATATCTTCAAAACAATGATGATTAGCTTGTCATAACAGAGAAGAGTCTATGACAATAATATATACTGTATACACAGTATACTACTAATAGTATTAGTAGAAAACAATACTGTTTTGGTTGGATTCAAATACCTAAACTCATGTTGTCTGATGGGGTTTGAAACAGAGAGAAGGTAGGAGTTCACAGAAAGACGTTATCTAATAATTAAGATTCTTCCTGTTCTTGGAATGCCTGTTTTGATTTTATTTGCTCTTGCAGTTTATTTGAAGAATTTCTCGCTAAAGCTCGCTCTGTGGATAACTTCCAAATATTTGACGTTTGCAATTGTAGGTTTTGTTCTCATTGGTCATATCAGTGATATAATGTATTCTATTTCCCAGATGAAAAGAACCAACAAATTTTATCTGAGATCCTTAAGGTGAAATTCATCTGAGCTAGTCATGCTAGGCTCCCTTTCTACACATGTATGGACACTTCCAGAATATGAAACATGACTCTCAACTGCTTTGGCTTTCCTAACTTCATCACTGCACACTTGGACAGTGTCTTTATTCCTTCTGGATTGCTTGACCCCTGTTTTCCATCTCTTATACACTTCCTTTTTATGTTGAAGTTTGCTCAGGAGCAGCTTGTTGATCCATGCAGGCCTCCTACCACCTTCAATTCACAGGGTAGGATGGACCATTCTAGATCTTGGAGGAGGTGATCCTTGAAAACAATTAGCTCTCTTGGACCTCTCTTCTCTCTGGGGCTGTTCCCATGTGATGTTTCCAAGCAGGTCCCTGAACAAAGTTCTCTCTTCTGAAGTCCACGGTTGTGATCCTGTCATTTGCCTTGTTCCCTCCTACTAGCATCCTGAACTCTACCCCATCTCATTTTATGAACTTATGATGCTGTGATGCATCATTCTTTTTCATCTTTTTATATAAATTTAGCTGGAGCATATTTTTAAATTCAAGACTGACCTCCACCTCCTACTCACTGCTCTATTGGGACTGTACGTGAATTTACCCTGCAATAACACTTTCTACAGGATCAAACGACTTGGAATAAATCTGGCCTGAGGTGAGAATCAGGCCCTCAGTCCTTGTAGCAGAACTAACACTGACTTCTATTACACAGGCTTCTGAAGGATTCTCTTAAATAGTTTTGTGCCTGGACTACCTTTATTTTATTAAAGTAATGAAATAATACATCTTTACCAACTCCTCAATGCCCTTTATATTAACAAAGCATGTATTATTTCATCTCTGTCTAATTAATATCCTGTTTAATAGGTATCTCACTTCATGTTAGGTTCCTGTATTCTTAAGAATTTTTACTAATTTAATTGAGAGCAGTCTCAAATTAATTGTATAATTAATCTTGTCAAATTAGGTAACATTCATACGGCACCTTATTAAAGAAACTCGAATATTTTAAATTACCATGCTATTAGGCATTAATAAAGAAGTTCTTCCTCTGTATTGTTCTGCTTTATATCACAAAGAAGGTAATTGCAATATAAATTGCAATATAAAAGCTAAGTTCTATAGTACATTAATAATTAGATACACATTATTCCCCATTAAAGCTTTTTCTCCTATTAATTCAATCATAGAATGGATAAGCCTTTTTTAAAACAGGAATAATATAACCCTCCAAATACTAAGAATGAACTATTGTGTTGGTGCCTGAACAACAGGATGACTAGAACTTGAGCTGTTGCTTGGCTGATGTCTCAGAGAAGCAGGTTTCTGAGAAACCTAGTGGTGTGCTGCAAACCACTTAAAGACACATGTGACTATGGAAAGCTTTCTTTGTATCTCATGTTTGGGAATAAGTGCATATCGATTTCTTGACTGAAAGTGAAGAGGTGTGCTCCCTGGTACGCTCCTGAGGATTACAGAGCACAGCAGCCTCCTTGCAGAGACTGACAGTGTTGCCCCCAGAGACCTCCGGTGGTGACCATAAGGCTGATGTACAGGACTGGGGGAATCAGAGGTGGTGGCTGTGATATGGGAGAGGAGGGTGGGCAGGCTGAGGAGAGGAGAATGGATAATGAGAAGTGCTATCAATTTTTTATGAGCATATGGAAATTGTTCTCAAGGTCAGAAAGCCCAAATACTATATTATATCTGTGGGTGCCAAAGAGATTTTCATTTCTGTAATATATTGCTCTAGTATTTTAAATCCTTAATCTTAGTGCCTGTAGTTGTGTATACTAAAAGTGCCCATTAGATTAAATACTTTAGGCACAAGAAATCATCCACGCATGAATGCTGAATGAGTAAAACACCATTTCACATAGGGACATATGCTTGGGTGTAATGTGTGGGATACAATAAATTGCGATGTCAGCCATATATGTAGAACAGCCTGTTCTGATAAATTCAAAGTTACTGCTGAGAGGGAAAATCATAAACCAGCAGTGTGAAAGCTGCTCTCACCAGATAGCCAACATTATAGGCATCTTAGAGGTGCATCACATGGGAGTTCACGAAGCTGTCTCTGTGAACAGACTCTACCATGGGGCAGTGGATTACCTGTCTTGGGCAGCCGCCCATGCAAGGCAGCTCCAGGAAATGAAACTTCTTTCCCTCCCTTCCTCTTCCACTCTTCTTCCCCCCTCTTCCCCAGGTAAATTTACCCCTGGATTACCAGGAAGTGCACTCAGGCATGCTCTTTAGGGTACATTTGAAACGACACTGTCAGACCCAGCTCTAGCTCCCTTATGCAGAGCTTTATGAATAACAGCTCATTTATTTATTTATTTATACAATTAAATAGAATAAATATGTTTTAAAATAAAACAGAACGTTGTATCTATGACATTTAAAGTAGAGGGGGGAGAGGGAAGGAGGAGGAGGAGATTTTGAACTGAAACATTGCATTCAGTCTGACACCAAGTGTTCCCATTTGCTATTTGAGGCTAAACCTTCCTCCCTATCTTTGTATTTAGCTCTCTTTTTCCACAGAAAAATTCTATTTCAGAACAAAAATACAGATTTGTTTTGAAATCTTACCAAAAAATTCCTCCTTCATTTTTCTTGGCTGAGCTAATCACCAAATGTGATCAACATTTGCAAATAGGACTTATCTGCCTCTTCTGCCCCAAATCTGCTGTCACTTCTTCTTAGTCTCTCTCTGTCACTCTCTCCTGTTTTTCTTTTCTTCCTTTTTTTGTACTTTTTTTTTTTTTTTTTTTTTTCCAAGTGAGTAAGCTGGCATTGAGCCCTTTTACCCAGCTCTGCCCTTGGAACTATTATCCCAATGGCCAAACTACTAGATTGATTAGATATGAAGTAGCTCTCCTCTGGAATGAGGATCCACGTCAACATTTTGTGTTTATTTTGCAAAACTAGGATGTTCACAGGACACAATATCAAAGAATCCTTTTCCCACTTACTCTCTTTTGAGAACAGAAGCTCCTCAGATTTTTTCTTGTGTGATAGGGATTGTGATAAAACACCTAGTTGGTGCAATAGTCCAAAAGACAATTAAAACCTAAGAGGGTAGGCAAACTTGCAAGATGCAAAGTTGGGAAAGCCTTCAAGTTCTCTTTTCCCAATAAGAAGTGTGTTAGATAAGATGAGCTACTACAGAACACTGATAAAAACTACAACAGTAATTCCTCTGAACAATAGGACTTCATAGCTCAGCAGGTGGTTTGCTGCCATCCTGAAGAGTGAGTGGCATGAGGAGATGGCTTCTCAAGACAAGTGGAAGAAAAAAAAAGCTTAGCACAACGTATTGCAGAGAAACAACTTCAAAGATTTAAGCACAAATGCTGATTTTTTTACCATACCAGCAAAAATGTCGCCTACTGTGAAAATCTAATGTGCTACACATCTGTGTAGCTGTTACTTGAGTGAGTAATTACTGTGGGAGTGACATTGCTGTTACCTGATAAGTGTTGGACAGTTAAACACTGACCAGGAGCTATGTGGTCACTGCAGAATGCAATGCTGAGAAGGTATCATGTTAGACTGCATCCATCACTTTCAGCCTGGATGTCATCTTAAGGCACCAAGACTTGTATTTTTACAAGAATATGAGCCCTTTGCAACCCTACCTGGCGCCTTCAAGGAGTGTGAGATGTAATGCATGTCTATAGCTAGTGATATTCTTCTTTGTGATGCAGTATGATTTAGTCTGATGGAGTTCCATTCCTTTTTTTTTTTTTTTTTTTTTTTTTTTCCTAGAGCTGTCATTCTGATTTGTTTGTGTGTTGTTGTTATTTCAGGGTTTACTTTTGCTGTGCATAATGATATCTGAATAACCCTGGTGCACGCCTTCTCCCCCATATAATCTGTAATACTGACCATTCTGCCCTGCACTATTTCTCTTGGAGATTTGACTTCAGTCCTGTCAGCCACACTGCTCAACCTGTCACTGACCTCCTGCTGGTAAGACTGACAATGCCAGACTCGACACTTCTTACCCTCCAAAGAGGAGGGGGAGAGAAAATGTCCAAGAGATATATTTCTTCTGTGGCTTTTATTAAAATCAATCTTGCTCACCTGCAGGGTTTCTTTTTATTATTTTAAACATTTTTCCCCCACAGTCATTCCACATTATCGTTCAATGTTAATAAAACTGGTTGCTTGCAGTGAGGAAAAAAAAATGCCTTTTATCAGGTGTGTATTAGCAGAACATGCTGAGTCCAATTGCTGCCTCTTACAGTTAGTCATTTGTTTCTTATGGCTCCTCTCCCTCCTCCCCAACATCCCACCTTCTAAAGCAAATGAGTTTTGGGGAGAGAAGCCTGAAAGCAGATGTCAAGCCCTGGAGTTGTACTGCAGACAATTGGATCACACAAGGTGTGCCTGTTTCCTTAGGGCTGAGAGCTGACACATTTCTAGGTTGGGACCTGGACATGGGTCTGTCTTGAATCCTCCAATTCTCTGTGCCTTTGGCCATAGAATCCACCTTCATAAATTGCTAGTGTCAGGATGAGTTTTGAACTGCAGAGCAATAGACAGTAAACTGGATAAGTTTACAGAAACATCTGGGCTTCCTTCAATGCTCTTGTTTGAAACAAGAAGTTTCATGAAGTATTTGGTAATACAAGGAAAGCCCTCCACTGGAAGTGACCCCTAAATTAATCATCTCTTTAAGACATTGACCTAAAGGAAATCTCATATTCATGTTCAAGTAATTAGCTTAAATGTTGCCCAAGTTTGTGATAGACACTGAAAAAATATTTAGGTTTAGGTCATCCTTGTTCTGAAACATTCAGAGTGTGAAAAACTGTAAGTATTTAGGGAGGAATTGGGCTGATGCTGGGCAAAGACTTTGGACCAGAGATGAGAGCAAAAACTTGAGCCTTGAGAAAGAACCTATTTATTTCTGCCATGCTTAGATTCATCCCCTGAGGCAATTCCCAGCACCTGCCAGAAAAGGAAAGGTTGCTTAGCCTCCATGCTTTTGTGAGACTCAAGTAAGGATGACAAAATTCTGTTGCAAGCATCAGCAAGCACTGGCATGGTGAGCTTCTCTGCCAAGCAAGGAGGAGAGCTGAAGTAGTTAGTTGCATGGGAAATGTGTGCTTGGATGAATGACATTATTACAGTATCAGTGGATGGGCTGTGAGAAACAACATTTGCAGAACATTTTGAGGAGTTGATAATAGAATCGTAGAATCATAGAATGGTTTGGGTTGGAAGAGGCCTTAAAGATCATACAGTTCCAACCCCCCTGCCATGATCAGGGACACCTTCCACTAGACCAGGTTGCTCAAAACTTCGTCCAACCTGGCCTTGAACACTTCCTGGGAGGGAGCAGCCACAACTTCCTTGGGCAACCTGTTCCAGTGTCTGACCACCCTCACAGGAAATAATTTCTTCCTACTATCTAATCTAAACCTACCCTCTTTACCTTTATACCCATTTCCCTACCTGCCCTTGTAAAAAGTCCCTCCCCAGCTTTCTGTTTTCAATTCAGGTGGAAGACTCCACATACCAAGTGTTTTGGAGAACAGAAGGCTGATATGGATTCAGCTTTTTTTCTAAATACAGACTTCCTGTGGGCCTTTGGACATGTGACTGATTTTACCTCTTTTGAGTGAAAATGAACCATATACTTTCAAAATGCATCCCAGCTGCTAATTTGTCACATGTGCTTCCAGAAGGAAATTTGGCTAACTCAATTTTCCCCCTAGAGCTCTTGCTGTGGCCCAGTCCTAAAGCTGCTGTTGAGGATAAGGTCTCAGCTCTCTGCTGTTGTTCTAAACCACTGCTGCTTTCCGGGAAAGCAGTGTTTCTGTTCTCCCCAACACTACAAATCATCCTCTTAAACATAAACTGAGTCAGCACACACGTCCTGCGGTCGTATAGGGTAACTTCCCCGCCCTGGAGTAGGTTGGCCATCTCAAATTTTGTCTTTTCTCTTGCTCTCCTCCTCACTGTTACAGTTCCTTATGACATCAGCAACAGGAGAGCCCTGCCTGCACTTCCAGACCCTCTGAAGGACATGTCTGCAGGGAACATGCCTGTGGCAATAGTACAAGAAGGTCCAGCATGCAGCCCTCCTCCTGCCCACTGCTGTAACTGAGAGCTGATGCTTCAGGGGAAAGAAAAGGGGTTTGATCCTTTCTCAAATATTGGTATCTCTCCCAAGAGACTTAACAGCAGCATAGTTTCTGCTCAGTATGGGCATGGTCCTGTACTGTACAAATGTGATACACTGGCCATACTAAGTCTATATGACAACTCAGACAAAGCCTGCATATCACTAAGCATGCATAGATCACTGAAGATGCATACAGTTCAGAATGAGTATTTCCATTAAAGCAATTCTCTCTCTGCAAGTCTGCTTACAGTTCCTTTCAATGAGCGACTGTAGAAATTGGTCTGGAGGATTGTCTTCACTGAAGATTTGTTGTAAAAGAAAAGGGAGTTTAAGGAATAATGCCATTTTCTTATTTCAGTTTCATTTCCTCCTTTGGTATAAACAGAAAGCAACTATGAATTATTGTCATGGCAGAAACTGCTTCAATGAGATTTTGGAGCTGTCTGCCCAGAACAGCACTAAACCAACATGGCAACAATCTAGGGTGCAATATTTGCCATTAAATTCAAGTTAGCCCACTAAGCTTTCTTTTTGGTACTCTTACCAACTTGCTGTCCTTCAGAAATGTCCCTGGTTGATGGAAACTCCCTGGGTCTGGCATGCACATTCTGGGATATCTCCCATACTGCAGGGCAGGCGATAGTCCAGTGAAGCAGAAAACATAATTTGTTTTGCTTAAAACCACCTGCTCCCAGCTGAGGTTTGGTTGTTGGGTTGTTTGTTTTTTTTTTTTCTCTGAAGATTTTATTTGGAGAGAGGGATATGAAGGGGAAGAATGAAAGGAAAATGTCTGCCATTTCAGGACACCTGAGCATTAAAGACAACAGTGATCTTCTTATGCATGCAAGACTTTATAGAATCATCAGTGTTTCTCAACATGCCACTAACAATTAAGGGCAGAGCAATAAGATCGGTATTTTGCAGTGCTATGCAGAGAGTAAAAGAATACCACCTGAACAACTGCACCAAGAAAGTGTAGGTACTGAAAGAGATCTAAAGGGAGAATATTAAATGGTTGAGCTTTAATATCTGCATTATTTATATCAGAGTCTCACTGGTTAGGATAAAAGCATCTTCCATTCTAAAGGTCAAAAAATGCCATCCAGTCTTAAATCAGCTCTGTTATGCTAGACAGAATATGCAGATACTAGATACCAGCTGATTACATGACCTTGCAGTTTTTTTTCTGTGGGCAGGGGAAATGGTCAGGAAGCAAATGAGACAGCTGAGGGATGATGAGGCAAGGTCAGGGATGAGGCAGGGAAAGAAGGAGCATCCCCTGAAGTAGTTTCGATTCCTATGTGTTCCCTGGATCTGTCATGAAATATTAGACAGCAAGGTTAGTTCAAAACTCCAGAAGTCTCACTGCCAAATGATTTGAGTCTCTGTAATTTTTTTGCAGTAGTTAAGAATTTAGAGCTGGGGGACTTTTTTTTTTTTTTTTTTTAATTTCTGCCTTAATTCTAGAGAGCACCAACTACTGAAAGCAACCCTCTTGAGAAAAAATATCAATTCCCTCCCTGTTCTTCATTCTGTTTGAACTCTACAACTTCCCTAATTCCTCCAGGGAACAATTCTCTTCCCTACAGAACTACACTCAGTTTCAAAATTGACTTGAAAACAAGAAAACAAAAATCTACCTTTCTTTTTCTGGTGTTCTAAAAGTTCTGACAAGGGCCTTTCTCCAGAGAGCCATCTTCTTCAATCTCTTTGTGTTTACTGTCACCTGCCAGCATTTTGTTCTGTGTTAAGGAGACCATAAGCTATGCTGCCTTCTTTTTGTGGTTTCTTCTACCCACAGGCCAGATTCCTACTATATGTATCTGAATCTGGTCTTCAGCTTGATCCCTATTGATTGCTTTGATTACTTGTGTACATCCAGAACATTCATATTATTTAATGGATGGGTCTTATTAATTGCCTGAGTTTTTCTCTGCCTTTCTATTTTCTTTTTCAGTTTGTTCTGCATTTGGGAAAGACTAGAGGCCATGACTGTGTGTGGGGCATCACACAGGGGCTTTCTTCAGTGAGATACTCAATATTAATCTGTAGTAGGAATCCCTTATTTCTGCTGGAGTTCTCTATTAAATTACTTAGATACTTAATTAGGCAGAATTAATTTGATTTTTGTGCAATTATTACTCAGCCTCTTGTAACTTCCCTCTACCTATGATACACTCTGTCTGATAAGAGTAGTGACACATGTGCAAACAGGAAAAAGATATCTCTGTGCCATTCGAAGCATCATGTCAATTCTCTTCTATGAGATATTTTGAGATCCTCAGACAATAGGCATTTCACTGACATAAGAGCAGTATCAAAATATTGGCTCATTTCCTCACCTATTATAGCCATACAGTTGTCATGCTTCCTCACCCGGACTGGGGCCAAAATGCTATTTGGAGCATGTACCTGAGTATCAGATCCTATGATGAGTAGCATACCTTTAAGAGGCCAGAGACCTCTGTTCAGCTGCCACTGACCTGAAAGCTGGGTTGCTCCTCTGTCTCCACAGTAACTCACTTTCCTGTACTCCAGCTTCATAGGGATTCAGATAAAGAGTTTACTTCTTCTACAGAACATTATGGATGAAAGACTTAACACAAAGGTTCAGAATAGATTTTTCTAGTCAGCAGAAAATATATAAAAATCCAGGTTAAGAACATGTATGTTTTTCACCACTTTTATTTCATGACTTTTTTTTTCTGGTGCAGTAATACATTTTCATTATTGCAGTCGATCATGACTTTCCACCTGGAACATGGCCTATGTTGTCTCTTTCCCAGTCAGCTGCTTTTGCCCAAGGTCAGGTGGATATTCAGTTTCTAAAAAGCTGGTGTTCTCCTTTTTGTTAACCCAGTTTGCTTGCTTTGTTGAAAATCCTACTCTGAGAGTGGTGCCCTCATGTTTGGTTGTATAAAAATTTTCTTCTTTCCTAGGGATGACCAGAGCAGAACTGTTTTCTTTCAAGGCAAGCATCATCCTTTGCATAAAGACATCACAATTTCTGGTAGAAAACATTTAGTAAATTTGAGAAATCACAAACAGCAAGTCATGAGTTGTTCTATTACAACAGCCTTTTGCACAGGAATGTTCCAACTGTAGCAGGTCTCAGCTGTAGAAATAATAGAGGTAATTCTCCCGAGAATCCATGATTTGGGAATTTCTTGGCCTCCCTCTGACAACAATCTGAATAATTTCTCTCATTATTAGATCTGCTACTAAACCTAGAGGACACCGTGTCACTGTCACTGTCATTCTCTTTGAAGCTGTTGTTAAAGACAGATAGCCATCTGCTAACATCTATTTGAAGGGAAAAATCTCATCACTCATAGCAGGAGTCTAAAGCTTAGTTTTATGTCCTCCATAGACAGAGAACATACACCAGTTCTCAATTTTGCATTTAAGAAATGTTTACATGAGACATGTCACAAAGCTAGGAGTTCTCAGATGAAGAGCTTTTAGTACCTGTTTAACTTGTAGCTGGCTTAGTCATGTACTATTTTAAGATTTTTCTGCTTTGGAAAATCTCATTTCAGTGTTAAAATATTAGTGGTGCTGAAATGTTATTTCCATGGTGCCCTACTTAGCTCCAGGTCACTTATATTTTGTCAATCAGTCCTACAGTGTTAGTTATTTATCTATCACTTAATAACCATGCTGCAGAGAATAATTTATCTGGCATAGCATGGTAATTTGTACTATAATTTCACCCCCACTGCTGCAGACTTGCATTCCGTTACAGCAATGATTGAGGAAAATTAAGATTCCCAGGTCACACTTTGGGCTCTATGTTTTCTGCCTTTCATAATTTCATTTCACTTCATCATCTTTGATTGAAGAAAAGGTTCATCTAGAATTGTGAGAAGTGGTAAAAATCACCATGTTGTTCAGCCCATTAGGACACAGTTCATGAAGATAAAGTGAAGGGGATTGTGCAGTCTTGAAATTGTCTCAGGAGACTCATAGGCTGCCAAAGTTGAACCCATTGTAAAGGCTCTGCAGACCAGCTCAAACTACATTTTTTGTTTCTCACTGCTCTTAGAATGCAAATAAAACTTATATGTAACACTGATGCACCCTTTTCCTGAAAGCCTATCCAGTGTTAATGCCAGTCAGGTATTAAATCCAACCTTATCAGACACTCATCTGTGTTAATTTAAGAGCCATTTATCACAATTAAGTGTGAAACAAGAAAAGAAAGTAAATATAAAGAAAATAAAGAAGGCTGAAAGAGAAGGTAAAAATTGTTACTCATACAATTGGTTTTACTCAGCCTCTTTTACAGAGCCTAATAAACATATTTTTTTAACATGAATTTTAATATAATTATTAGATGGTGAAACTTCTTGCAGTTCAAGTGGCCAGTCATCACAGAAATACTCTATTTCACATATTCACTTTCAGACCGAGGAAAAGGTGAGGACTATGACATGCATTGAGCAATGGATTTTATCTATTGCCTCCTATTAAGAACCACCATTTTGGCTCTTCTTTCTGTGGAATGGCGAAAACCTCCACATTCAATTGTCTCCAGATGTTGCATCCTTCAAGAAAGTTGTTAGAGATGGTCATTTGTTGATACAAGCAAAACTGATTGATGCCTGCTAAACTGAGGCTCTAGTCAGACTTCTAAGTGTTAAGGAAATATAAATAATAACAATCAGCAATACCAGCTTTATGGAGGCTAATTCAAATGCGAGCCCTCCTCCAAGAGATTCGGGGGACTTGCTACAGATCTACTTCTGCATTGCTAGCATATATTTATTTATTTTTAGTTAGCATTATTTTTTCTGGAGAAGAGCTTCTACAGAAATTGCAGAGCAGCCAGTGAGTATTTTCTGCCTATCCAGTGTTGACACTGAGTTGCTCTTTTCTCTGGGTTGGGTTTTTTTTTTTTTTTTTTTTTTTTTTTTTTGAGTAAGATGTTCTTCTGTTTGCTCTTTTATTTGCTTCAGCTCTGCTTCTATATTGCAGCACAACCTAGTAAGGAAAGGCTATTCTCACCATCAATCATTTCTTTATCAAATGTACTTTATCTCCATAGCACACTAAGCTTGGTTAATGGGTACTTCAACCTGGTACCTCAATTCTAATTCTCAGAAGTTACTTATATAGGACTACAGAGTTCAGCTTGGACCCGTATTTCTTTGTTTAACAAGAAACCTGAAAGGTAGATTTCTGCTAACAAATACAGTAGTGGTGAGCCTGTAGTCTGAATGATGTTTTTGTGATTTGGAAGTAATAAATAACATTGTGCTGGTAAACCAGCTATCTTTTTTTCATTATCACCATCTCAGACAGACTACCTAGAAACAGTTCTGAGCACATACTGGTGAGTTGTCTACACAGTAAATGAATCAATGAAAAATATTAGGTAGAGGAGAGACTCAGGAGAAACTGCTCCATGGATACCAATACATACAATTTCTTAGAGATCAGTTAACTCCCTGGTATTTTGGACTTGCAGTTTATGTTTTACCTGAACTACTAGTGAAGGAGGAAATATTCATGAAACAGGACAGTATCTGGAAATAAGGAGAGCAGCAAGAATTCATTACTGCTGTTTTTCCTTCTTCAGAAATGCTGATGAAATCCAGACAACAAACCATCAGTCTGAGAAGAACCACAATCAGCCACCTTGATTGTGGTGTGGGTCCCCGTCTTGGTTTATTTGTAAGTAGCTTCTTGCTTGCTGAACTCTCATATGTGGCTTTGAGGCTAATTTATTGGAAAACATTAGTTCTCAGTGTTGTCTCTTGCTGCCTTTTTCTGTTACTTACCTTTCAAGGATGACTTCCTGCCCCCTCGCCCTCCCCCCACTCCTCAGTCTTATTTTGCAGGTGTTCCTTCCATTTCTAGCTCACACTCTAGCAGGTGGCTAGTCAACTTCAGCATGATTTTGAATAATTGAGCTTAAGCTCTGCTTTGGCAGGGAATCGAGCCTTACAGGTTTATATCTAAACTTTATGGTTTTTTGTGCATTTAACCTCTCCAGGTGGTGGGTGGTAAGTATCCACCCTTCCACTCCTGCTAATCTCCACAAAAAATGCAGGCAAGCCTTCCTAATGGTCTTGTAAAAACAACACAGATTATATTAAAAAGTTTTATTATTAAAAAACCAAAACAAATCAAAACCAACATTGACTGCCTTAGTATAGAGTGTGGATTAAGGTGATATAAAATAAGCTATTTGGCAGATCTTCCTCTTGTTGCGTGTGCTGGCCTTGTGTTCAGGAAATATAAAAATTATATGAGAATTGCCTTTGACCAGTTCTGGAGAGCAAGGCTGGAGGCAAACAGAAACATGCCTCAAAAACTTCTGGAAGTCTGTATCATTTACAGGCTCAGGCAAGGTGGGCAGAAGGATGAGTGGAGCAGATTGTGCATTAAAGTTTGGCTTCAGAGCTCAACATCATGTGGTAAGAATATGATCAGGAGAAACTCCACCCTAGTTCAGGTATGAGTTCATCCATACGGGATGCTTTGGAAGGCCAGGACTTTGCACCCAGGTCCTGGCCCATCTGTCAAGGAGTGCTAGGTTCCAGTTATTGCCCTCAAAGCTTGTATGTAGACACATGTCTTTTTGAGACCTTTTCTGAAATTTGAGAGCAGGTTAAGCCCTCCATGTAAATACAGCCCAAACTAGATACTGGCATATTGCAAGGAATGTTTCGAATGCAGAAACACTTTAGATACCAAGATAGATATGAAAACTAAATCTTTGTATCTGCCTTGTGCTAGCTTTACACTGATGTAACAGCAGATTTTAATCTTAGAGACATATTCATCAGCATATTGCAGTGATACAGAAACTAGTCATAATGGAACAAATTGCCATAGCTGACCAAGTCCTTGGAGTACAGTAAATCCTGGAGGGGTTGTTCTCTTTATACTAACACTGATTTTCACTCTCAGGTGAAGAAAGATTACTCTGCATTTCTATAGCACTACATAAAGATTTTGGGCACAGAGCCTAGAAGATAATTTAGATACCAGGGCAACTGATAGGAGGAAAGTGAAGAACTCTTCTGCCTTCTTTTTCATTTTTTTAAAGTCTTAAATTGCTTTCTAGTAGCACAGAAGAGTCTGAACCCTTATACAGAGTCTCCATCCTTCTCTTCTGCAAGCCGATGAGACAGTGGAGTGAGCAATGTTTTAGCACTGGGCAGAGGTCATCTCAGCTGAGCCACAAATAAGAACATTTCCACAGCATCAACCTTATGGCAAAACAGAGAAAAATACTTGGCAGATTGCTTCTCTTTTGATAAAGGCCACTTTCATGGATCTATTTTCCCCAACTGCTGGTTTTCAGCCATCCTCATGATACTGCTGTTTTTTTCTGCATTCAACTTCTCTACCCAGCCCGTTTTCATGCCCTTTTCTCCTCACCCATCTTTGACTGCCTCCCTTATGTATTTCCCTACTGGAAAGAAAGGTTTCTTCATGAGTGGTTTGTCCATATACCAGTTTTGCACAAAGGATGTTCCTCCTACCTGCTTTGCCTCATATAAAAGTGTCAGCAGCCTCTTTTGATTTGAGAAATCTTTTCAGGTTTGCCTCCTTTTACTTGTGTCTGTATATGCCTATCACCCTTTGCAAAAGAAAATAATATGACTTCTCATCAATTTTCCTCTTTGTCTCTAGGAACATTTTCACATTGCCCTTTATAAATGCAAATAAAAAGCTGAGATGATTTGGACTTGACTTCCAATGCCTGCAAACTGCCTTGCATTGCCTTGGGAACTACTATCATATAAACAGCAATAAAACCAGTGATTCAGAAACTCAGAGGAGAAGCATTTCCAGAACAGACAGAGAAAGGTAAAGGAGTGCTCCTGCTGTTTTTCAGTGTCCTATCATTACAAGAAGATGCTGGTCTGGCTCTGACTGACTTACCTGAAAATCAGTAGATGATATCTGCCTTCTCTAAGCAGCATTTGCTTACCTTTGTAACTACAGTTGTTCAGAACTGTTCTGAACAGTTTCTCTTTGAAATCTGCAATCTACATTTTTCCCTGCATAATTTGAAATTAATTATTTGTACATCTACTTAAAAAATTATTTCAAAATGTTATTGCTCTGTGTACTTGATCAGTTATTTACATCATTTGAAAGGTTATGCCACTAGCTGGTTTCTTATCCATTGTTTATCTTTGAAGATCCAGTTTTTATAGTATTGTTTGTTTAATCTGACCTCTTAGTGGCATTCACAGCTGTACACTAGGATGCAAAGTCCTTTAACACACCACCAACTTATCCTGGTTAAGCAATAGTTGCAGGCTAAGATGTGCATTCTGCAGTTATAGCTGCTCCTGCTACCTGCAAGCCCTCCAGAGCCCCTCTGGAGCAGCCAGCATGAACTGTGCCTGCTGTCTCACGGATTAAGAGCAAAGAAGCGTTCCCAGTTCTGACATGCAGCCTAGAGGAACACTGTAGTATTAGCAAAAGATATTAACTGCAGTCACAGAGAAAAAAAAAAAAAAAATCTATGTGAGAAACAGTGCTCTTTTGTTGTTGGTGGTGGTTTTGTATACTGGACTGGATGGTTTGCCTGGCTGAACTTCCAGGGTGTGCCGTTCCACCAGGTCCTGCAGCAGATCTCCAAGAACTGAATGGAGAAAGCAGCTCTGTCCAGGCAGCCTCCTCCAAAGATGCAGGCTTCCCATTTCACAAGGAATAAGCTTTTGGGAGAAAATGGTCATCTCTTTGTGTTTATTCATATTCCTATGGAAGGAACATAGCAGCACAGACCAAATTAATTAGGTTCTATGACTCTCACACCATTCTAACAACTTTTCTTTTCATATCAATGGAAAAGATCCATGTTTTGTGCCCATCTGAACAGCTGCTTTGTGCATGTGCATGCGTGCATGTGTGTGTACACATTTATAAGGATGCTTTACTAAAGGAATTGGATCTGCTAGAGAGACACCTCAGGATAATGTGTAGTTGCCTCCCACTGGTATGCCCAGTTATATCCATATTTATAAACAACTTTATCCTCAGAACAGCAGCCATTAAATCACTATCCCTGAGGCTGCTCTGGCTGTGGTAGATAAACATAAGTATATCTATGTATTTTTATGTCTAAGGTTTGTAAGCCTGCATAGAGAGTTGAAAAGGGCAAAAGTTCAAAGCAGGATATGACTGAATGGATGGATGGTAGGAAACAGGATCAGATGAGAGTACAGTGCCTTGTATGGAAGGAAGTCTCCTCATTGGCATTGCAGAGATGCTTTAGCCAAGAGCCATGCAAGTGTCTCTAAGGAGCAACATTTGAGAAGTCTACAGGCATGAGGTGTGTGTGAACAACAGGAAGATGACTGGGGGACTGCAAAAAACTCTGGAAGCTTTGAGATGTTTCAAAGGATTTCGTTCTCACCGGTATGAAAGTGTTAATCTGACCTGAGTAGGGAGTGATACAGCTTATAAAAGTAATATCAGGGTTTTCCACAGACTTTAGTTTTTACACAATGTCCATCTTGTACTGTCTTAAAATCCTAATGTTTAGCTGATTTTTTCTAATCTTCCATTCTGTTGGGATCTGTCCTGCAGATTCAGAGTTCCATGGAAGGACACTGGCTCCTGCTGGGGACATTGTTAATTCCCAGCTTGATACAGGTATACTATCTCCCTCCTTGTTGCTCTAAGTTAGTGTGGTTTTATTTCAGTTCCTCTACATTTGTGTTACCTCTCTTGCACACTTATGGAAGGGGTTTGCTAGACAGTTCTGGAGACAGAGCTGCTTTAGCAGGTTAAGTTGAATGGCCTGAAACCAAATGCAAACTTCAGGATACATTCAGGTGGTCTAGACAGCACATTCAGATACTCCAGATGGTTATTTTGTTTGGTTTTCTTCCCACATTTCTTGTATGTTTCTGGCTGCAGTGATAGCTTGAGGTGATCAGTGTTTAACACATAGGGCAAGATCTGCCTGACCCTACAGACAGTCATAAAGAGTGATCCAGAGATAAGCATTCATCTGGTTGGAGAAAGCTGTTTACAGCACCCTCTTTGAAGTCCAGTGATGACTGCCTCAATACCACCTTCACCTCAGTCTTTACTGGTAAGACTGACCTTCAGGTTCCCAGGCCGAAGAGGGAAAGTCTGGAGCAAGGAAGACTTACCCTCTTGGTAGATAAAAAGCAGGTTAGTGAGCATGTAAACAAACTGGAAACACAAATCTACAGGACCTTATGGGTTGCAATCACAGGTACTGAGGGAGGTGGTTGGTATCACTCAGAGGCCACTGCCTATTATCTTTGAAAGGCTGTGACAACTGGAAAAGGTTCCTGAAGACTGGAGGAGGGCAAATTCCATGTCTATTCTCATGAAGGACAAAAATGAAGATCTAGGGAAGTACAGGCTGGTCAGCCTCATCTTGATTCCTGGGAAGGTGGTGGAACAGCTAATCCTGGGAACCATTTCCAGGCACATGAATGACAAAAAGGTGATCAGTAGTCAGTATGGAACGAGGAAGGGGAAATCACACTTAACCAACTTGATAGTCTGCTACATAAGATTTGACTAGGTTGGTAGATTAGGGGAGAGCAGTGGATATCGTTTACCGCAACCTTTGTAAGGCTTTTGATGCTGTCTCTAATACCAGCCTTATAGACTAGCTGACAAAGTATGTATTAGAGAAGTGGACAGTGAGGTAGGTTGAAAAGCAGTTGAACAGCTGGGCCCAGAGGGTTATGATCAGAAGCACAATGTCCAGTGGGAGGCAAATAACTTGTGGTGCATCCCAGGGGTCAGTATTGTTTAACATCTTAATTAATTATGTGGATGATAGGGCAGAGTGCACCCTCAGTTAGTCTGCTGATGAAAGAAAACTGGGAGGAGTTATTGGTACAGTGGATGGCTGTGCTGTCATTCAGAGCAATCTCAACCAGCTGGAGAAATGAGCACAGAGGAATTTAATGAAGTTCCACAAAGAGAAGTGCAAAGTTTTGCTTCTGGGGAGGAATATCCCCATGCACCAGCACAGGCTGGAGGCTGACTGGCTGGAAAGCAGCTCTGCAGAGAAGGATCTGAGGGTCCTGGTGGACAACAAGCTGACAGTGAGCCAGCAATGTGTCCTTGTGGCGAAGAAGACCGACACCATCCTAAGCTGCGTTAGGAAGAGCATTACTATCAGTGTGAGAAGGGTGATTCTTCCACTCTACTCAGCCCTGGTGAGACGTATCTGGAGTTCTGGGTTCCCTCAGTTTGGCCCATAGGCTGAAGCTCTCAGATCTTACACTGTTCTTTTCTTGGTAGAATACAGTTGTATTTACTCCAGCTTGGCCACAGGTTCATTTTATTGTGGGAAGAGTTCAGTCTTCATGCCTGTTCCATACAGGACCTCTTGTCTGAGCCCACCCTCAGAGGCATCTGCTTCAATTATACACCTGAGTACTGCAATAGCTTTTTTTGGCAAAAGATTTCTGATTTTTCATAGGAAAGACTTCATGCATGTTCCAGATGAAGTGGTGATTAAGAGGTGGAGATTAGTAGATGGAAGTGTGTCTGTGCAAGAAAACCCCTGCTATAATCTGGAGGGACTTATGAAACATTCGTCCTCCTCCTTGATATGACCCCCACATTATGGTCCTTCTTCTCTGTAATGCATGAGGGAAATCTAATGTCTAATTTACTCTAATGCAAATAATGGAAATCAAATTTTGTAAACAAAGTGATGCTTATGTTGATCTCTTTGACAGGACGTAAGAACAGGAGTATATAAAAAGTGAATAATAAACTTAAGGGCATTGCAGACCTATTTTGTACGGACAGTAGCCATGTGCTGGCTACTTTCACTTCATTTTTCTATTTTTTAAATCACACAAAATAGCTTGTTCTTTTAAAAAATATTTATTTATTTTCAACCATGGAGAATTGGGTACAATAGCAACATGCCTGCAGGCTGCAGCCCAACATTATTGTACTCGTTAACGTAAACCAGCAAAGCGGTACAGGCCAAATACTGCTTTGTTATCCCTTTGCGACCTCCTTGAGTTCATGGGGGCTGTAAGGGGTAAAGAGTAGCTGTCTGACTTCATGTAACTGGCTGAAATAGAATGCGTAAACTTAATACTTGCTGTAGGGCAATAACCATTTATTTTGGATTCATGTTACTGACTGCGGTTATATTCAGCCCAGGAAAGGAGAATGCTGTGCTGCCATGAGAGAATGGTACGAGAACAAAAATAATTAAGCTATTAAAACAGAACATCTGGAGATGATTTAAGAAATCAAAAACACTTGGGGCAAAGAAGATAACTGACCCAAACTGAGACAAGAACAACAGAGGTCTTATAGGACAAACTCATCTCTGAAACAATTCCTTTCCCTTTAGTAGAGCTACAGTGGTAATAAACTTAACCTATATTGGTAACCGTGCTGTAAAAAAGAGACTTCCAAAGTCTTAAAATAAAATTGTTCTTCATTTTGGATCTGTTGTCTACATAGAACAGGAACTGGCCATTTATTGCGCTGACTGGCTCATGTGGGAACGCGTGCTACAAACTGTGCAAGCTAAGTTAATGGAAATAATGAGCGTGGGGTTTTTTTTAACTTGATTTCCCAAGAAAACAAGCCTTATACAAGCACCCTGTCTGAGTGTATTGTCTCAAAGGAAATTGTTTCCTTATAACTTTTGAGTTTATTGACTACTTTCTAGCGAATTTAACAGATAAATAGAGGGGAAGAAATTAGTTCATTTCTACAAATTTTGTGAAAATGGAGACAGACCCTTCTTACTGCCTTTATCAGTGCAAAGACCAATAATCTGACCTTTAGTAGAATAATCTACCCAAGAAAGAGACTTTCTGTTAATTCTGCTACTCAAAGAATTATTTGTTTCACTTCTCATTTATCCTCCTTTTTCATGTGTGAGCTCCCTACACTGAATTACTCTTAACTATCTGTGAGCATGTATTCTACTCTTAATTAAAAGAGTCACATATAGCCTTGTGTTCATAATGACTGGACATAGACTTCACCTTTGGTACATTTTGCCATACTGAGCAATCACTCTCAAAGCAAGTACAAGGCTGAGATGTGTAAGAATGGAAAACTTGATCTGCTGTCGAGTTATATGTATAGCTTCCAGGCTGGAGAACCTGGCATTAAGCATTATATAAACTATTAATAAGTTTACAGGCTAAACAAAGAGGAAGAGAAATTGAGATATTGGTCTTGCTCAGAGGTAAGCAGAAAGCTAATGATCAGAACCAGGACTCAAATCCTGATCTCTAATCTAAACTGTGTATTTTAGCCCTACAAGCCTCTTCTTAGCTCTAGTCCATTGCTCTCGAGAAACAGCTGATGTTAGAAACGTATCTGTAAAGAGACTATATTTCCTTTCTTCCCCCCGCCCTCCCTCCCCCTCCCCTGCTGTTGAAATAATTTCCTGTCTTAGCTGGTTAACCTTTCCTACTCATTTCTATTTTCATGTAATTTCTTATTATAGTTGCAAGTTAATCACAAATCTATTGAGAGACTTCTTTTTAATCTAGCAGCCTTCGTTTACTTTCTGTGTCATTTAGAACAGTTGTGCTATGGTTAAGAGTGTCCAATTACATTCACTGCAGGAGAAAAAAACAAGAGATCAGCAGCCTACGATTTCAGCTGAAGACATCATCAAACGGGAAAACAAATTAGGTGTCTAAAAATAAAATTAAGGATAAGGATTCACATACCAGATTTGTTTGTACTCAGTGACACAGATTGACTGGTCAGGTAATTGTTAACCTTTTCCCCCTAAATAAGAAAAAATTATGTGATTTTTTTTAAACAGTTCTAAACCAGAGAAGGAGACGCAGGCTTGTAGAATCTGTACGGATGATGCATTTTAGAGCATCTGCTGCTCCAATTTCTTAAATCTCATTGTGCACTTGCTGTCACATAGGAAAAGACCAGAGGTTTACCTGACTCAATCCATAGACTCATCCTAATACAAAAATTATTTAAAAAAAATCTTCTGTATGGTAATGTTGGAGAAACTGGTGAAAACGGGGATATAGCACATGTTGACTAGTGAGTTATGTGCACCTTTGCTTGCTTCTTTCTTCCTCCCACTCTCCCTTCCTTCCTTCTGCCTTTTCTCCCTTCATCCTGACCTCCCTCCCTCCCTCCCTCCCTCTCTTCATAGGGGTCTACTAAATAATACTTTGAAATTAATCTGATTTCTCCCATGCAGCATTTAAAGGGTCCATATGTTAATCAGGGCTCTGAAAGCTCCTCAGTTCAGAAAATACCCAGACAATTGGTTTCAAATGTAGACTTTTCTACATTTATAGAATACACAGAAAATGGAAAACATGGATTCTGTCATGCACACAATTGCTTTACCCCAGCACTGCCTCATATAAAGCATCTACCTCAAAACCTTCTACTAACTGCCCCGTGAATGATCTTTAGCACCAAGGTGACTCTTTCCTGAGCAGGTCAATAGATTATTAAAGCACTAGGCAACTAAACCAAGCAATTCTGCAGGTAGAGAGAAAATGAATACAAGTCTCCATCTAGTTGTCCAAATAATTAAATTTCTCCTAGAAAAATCAGAGATGATATCCCACTCAGGAATGCTTGATTGAATGAATTTGACAGAAGAGCAACTCTTTATAGCTGAACTTCAGATATTATTAATCTCTCAAGCTCTACAAAAAGGCCAGGTATCACATTCTTCCCAGAATAACTCCATGTTCTCCAATGGGCAAAACCAGGCACAAGTCTGAACCATGTTGTCAAATATCAGTTCTTATAAGTTATCTGCCATAAATCTTCTTCAAGAGTAAATATAATAGAATAATTTTCCAGGCACCAGATTGATTAAAATTGCAAACTACAACTCAGAGCTTGAAATGCAGCACATGAAACAACCTAAGCTCGGATTCATTGCCCAAGTTACCATGGCATCTTCTGAAATCATAAAAAGCAAACAAGCCCAGCAATATAATTGAGTCTTTAAAGGGGAAATCTGTCCCCAATTCAAAAATAATAAAAGGTCAATCTGTTTCAGGTCTGTGTGGCTTCAAATTCTCCTGGATGGACTGAAGATAGGTTGCTGATCTGTGCACACACATGTGTGTGTTTCTTTCTTTAACATGCCCATACCCCATTTCTCAACTTTCATCACATAAATCAGCGTTTGCCAGCACTCATATGAAAGTGTAAATAAAAAGGGCTTGATGATTCACTGCACAATGGCAACAACTATAGTATTTCACAGGCAGGACCGCAGCTGCTATCCACCTACCCTTGAATTAGCTCAATGTATCCTGTCTGGGTGGATGTTATTGACTTGCCTCATTTGTCTGTGCTAACAGGCTCTCTTTGGAGAAGGAGATGGGGAGAGCAAGACAAATCATTCTGAAACTGCCCTTGCGAGATTCAAAGATTAGTAGTCCAAATGCTCAGTCATCCCAAGTCCCTCTAAGTTACTCATCACACAATGTATGCACCTCTTGGTTTTGTTAACTTGCTGATGACTTGCATGGGAGCAGGAGGTAGCGTGGGCAAGATCTCTTCCACAAATATGGTGAGGTGCTGGGGGCTGCAGAAAGGTGAATGGAACCAGGCAAGTGGGGGAGAGGCTACAGGCGGTGCCTCCCCGATGTGCTGGCTGGCTCTGGGGGACAGCAGCAGCCCTTGAACAGCTGGATTTGCTGTGTTTGTTCAAGTACCTTGAATATATATATGTAGACACACATATGTTTGTATCACTGCCTACTGAAGCATTATTAGTGATAAACAAGTAGGAACCAATACAGAAGAATCCTGACTATTTCCACATTATTTGATTTCATGAAGCAGAGAAGATTTTTTCACTGCCAGAGAGTGGAACAGGAGGAAGGTAAAATCAGTGTCTTCTCAAGATAATGTACAGGATACTGTTGTGTAGAACTCTGTTTCTTACCTCTTTCTGCACAGAAGAAAGCATGGCTCTACATAAGGAAATTGTTCTCAGTTATCCTAAAATTCTGAAGCATTGTATTCTGGGCATTCCACTTTTCTCTTAAAGTAGGAGTTAAATCAGAGTAATTTGTGCCTAGTTGCACTAATATATCCTGATAGTGAAGCATTTGCTTCTGGCCCAAGAGTACTGTTTTCATCATCAGACACTCCTTCCTTTGGTGTGCATGCTTACACACACAATTAAGGTTTTTTAACATTTGTGCATTTTTCAATACCTGGATATTCTTACATTAAGGTTGTCTTTTCACTGATCCCTGCAAGCTGTAACCAAAGAATTCATGATAAGGTTCCCTATAACTCCTGCCTAGCCTAATAAATATGGGCTATGGGGCAATGCAATCTGCTGAAATGTTGGTGCACATTTTAAACAGTCGTCATGGTGTAAATATTCCTAAATAGAAGTCCATGGTAATCTAATACAATACTGTGATCTGCAATATGGTAATTACAACTGTGACTTGACTCATTAATTTTGGTAACAGTTGTTAAGCAGCTCATTAGGTGGGTATCGAACAGCAGACGTCAATCTGGGGAGCCTCTCAAAATCTTCCAATATTTTTCTTTTCACAGCAAGGAGCATGGCAGAGGAGGGAGGAGGCTAGTCTTAGAGACTTCTGAGCTGTTAAGTTCTGGGAACTTCATGCTTTTGGCAAAGATTGTGCTAGCTCTGTGAGCCAGGATTAAGCAAAGGTATGATCATGTAGTACATTTCAACTGCTGGCCTTGGAAAATTTCCCCTCAGTTGCTCATATGACTTGTATTCCACCAGACTCCCCCAGTTTCTACTGGCAAATAATGAGGCTAACAGAGCACACCCCTACATGGGATTACAAAAAACTGTGCTTCTACTTGCTCATTTCATGTCACACTTGTGTGTGATTTGATGTTCTGATAAGAGGATTTTTTTGTGCTTACTTGTATTAATTCAGCTGTAGTACATCAGTTAGAAATAAACATGCATCAGTTCCTCTTCGTATATCTGTATGCTGGTTATGGTGGACAAGATCACAAAATTCACAGACATGAAAATTAAAGCTGTCAATGGCAAGCACATGATGTATAACATCTTTAACACATGTTTTAATCTCCCTGCTTCTGCATATTTCATCAATTTGCTCCTAGGCACTTAAAGAAATGGTGTGACAGTGTCCAAGACTGACCCAAAATGGATATTGCTGGCCAGATAGCAACCCTGCACAGAGGGAATTAGATTTTACTTCAAGTATTTAGCTTTTTCCCCTTGTTCTGAGGTGTTTCTTGAGCAGATTCCTCAAGGGAATTTGAATAAATTGTTCTGAAGCTGACTGACTGCAAATAGCAACATCAATACACACACACACAGGGCCAGGTTTAGCTACAGTGTCTGTAGATTTGCACAAAGTTTAATCTTTGAACTGAATGAAGCCCGAAAGTTGTCAAACTTGTCTCTCTCCCACATCACAAAACCTGTCCAGCCAGGCACAGAAGTGCCAAGATCACTATCAGACTCCACAGTACAGCGAGAAGAGCTGGAGATATTTGAAAGTTGTTACTAA
>NW_010298869.1:48073-48847 GCF_000700745.2 Antrostomus carolinensis | reverse complement strand
AATAGAGTTGGGAGCACAGAATCTAAATAATGTCTTTTGCCCAGTATATTGCAGATGACTTTCTGTTGGTGCATTTCCCCTCCTGTCTGCAGCCAGGAGTGAAACCTGAGTCTCCAGAACACAAAATTTGACCTGATTTCTTTTTTTCAGTCTACTTTCCTGTGGCTCTTCCTTACAGCTTTCTTTCTTCACACCACCAGCCCAAGACATATCCTGCTTCTGATATATAAGAAGCAGAATATGTTCTCCTGGAGAAGCTGGAGGCTCAATGCTTAGACAGGTGTACTCTTCTCTGGGTAAAAAACTGGCTGCATGGCCTAACCCAGAGAGTTGTGGTGAAAGGAGCTAAATCCACTTGTCGGCCAGTCACAAGTGGTGTTCCCCAGGGCTCAGTGTTGGGGACAGCTCTGTTTAATATATTTATCAATGATCTGGATGAGGGGATTGAGTGCACCCTCAGTAAGTTTGCAGATGACACCAAGCTGGGCGGGAATATTGATCTATTTGAGGTTAGGAAGGCTCTGCAAAGGGATCTGGACAGGCTGGGTTGATGGGCCGAGGCCAATTGTATGAGGTTTAACAAGGCCATGTGCCAGATCCTGCACTTCAGTCACAACAACCCCATGCAATTCTACAGGCTTAAGGATGAGTGGATGGACATCTGCCTGGCAGAAGAGGATCTGGGGGTGTTGGTTGACAGCCGGCTGAACATGAGCCAGCAGTGTGCTCAGGTGGCCAAGAAGGCCAACAGCATCCTGGCCTGTATCAGGAATC
>NW_010298869.1:17595-47891 GCF_000700745.2 Antrostomus carolinensis | reverse complement strand
TGTTTAGTCTGGAGAAGAGGAGGCTGAGGGGAGATGTTATTGCTCTCTACAACTACCTGACAGGAGGGTGTAGCGAGGTGGGTGTTGGTCTCTTCTCCCAAATAACAAGTGATAGGACAAGAGGGAATGACCTTAAGTTGAGCCAAGGAAGTTTTAGATTGGATATTAGGAAAAAATTCTTCACTGAAAGGGTTGTCAAGCATTGGAACAGGCTGCCCAGGGAAGTGGTGGGGTCACCATCCCTGGAGATATTTAAAGGATGTGTAGATGTGGTACTTGGGGACATGCTTTTATAGTGAACTTGGCAACGCTGGGTTTGCAGTTGGACTAGATGATCATAATGGTCTTTTCCAACCAAATTATTCTATGATTGTATATAAGCACTTCCTTGCTCAGTGACAGTTTTTGGATGTGTAGACCAATTAAACCAATGCTGCAATATAGCTGCCTTATGGACATTTAGGTATTTTTATCCCCTGAGTGACTGAGTATATTAAATAATGCTTTTTATCCACTTTTTTCCTTTCCTATCCTTTAATCACCCTCATTTCATTCTTGATAGAGAGTGATGCTGAATAACACCATAGATCCTATACTACTAGGAGAAACACTACTAGTGGCAGCACTTGAATGACAAACACTGGTATGTTTAGGTCAGACTTAAGCTTATCTTAGACTGTGAATCTGTCCAAGATGCGGTTTGCTGAATTTTTCAAGCTGGGCTAAAAAAGGCTCCTGGTTCCTTACTGTCAGCTAGAGAGTACAGCCACATAGGGTAAAGTATCTCCCATCCACAGCAACACTGCATCTCTTTAAATTCTCTGTTAACATCTTCCCCTCTCTTCCGGCCTCCACACTGGCCCTGAAATAATTATATTCCAAATAAGACAGTCAAAACGGTAGGGTTTCTTTTTCCTGGCATACTTTCTACTTACTATTTAGTCACATATGGAATAAGACTTTTAAAAGTCTGTTTCCACACCCCCCTGCCCCCCCCTGAATACAATCTGACTGCTGCTGAATGCAAGCCTTCTCCCCTGGGTCACCTTCAGTCTGGAACAGCATTTTTTGTTCCAGTCTTGCTAAGTATTCATCTATTTTCAAACCTTACTGCAAAATTCTTCTCCTCTGCTCTTTAGATTTCAGTGTGTAAAATAAATTTTAGTAGGATGCTGGTTCTATGAAAGAACCTACAGGTCAGTTCCACCTCGCCTAATGTAAGCTATCAAAAAATTGATTGTCTATTCCAAGTTAGATGTCCAGGTTCCTTCTGTACTCAGTGGAGAGATAAATGATTTAGCCCATCCTAGATAAGTATTAGAGGACAAACTGTAAATTATTTATGGGCTGGTAAATACTGTGAAGAAGTCGGCTCTCTCCAACTTAATTGTATAACCAAGGACCCGATACACCTCAAAGTCAGTCTGGATCTAAATTCTGACATCCCATCTGGTTTCTCAATGCACCAACAATCTTACATTGTGCTAAGGAAGTTTTATTTAATGCTGGACTCAACCAGCCTATCTTATGTGGAATAAGCAATTTATTTTTCCCTTTTGCTATTTTCCATGTGTCCCTGCAAAGAGGAACTGATGGATTTTATAAGCGCTTCAGCAAATAGTTGTCTGAAGTCCTGTAGGAGTGGCACCGTAGTTCAAGTGATAGCAAAAAGGCGAGCACTTGATTGATCCTTGAAAGTGTTACTAGCACTTACTTCCCTGCCTACCTCTTTTTGCATCATTCAATGTCATGTATTTTTAGAGCAGAGCAGTTTTGCTTCTCCAGCTCTGTTGTGTGCTTTCTCATTGCATGTCTTCTCTTTGCTGCACGGAGCTGTTTGCCAGAGGTGAGAATTGTAGAGAAAAAGTCCTTTGCCAGATCCTCACTTCTTTGTCTTGCGATCACCCACTCCCTGAAAACAAGAAGTTGCACTAAGTAAAAGTTCTGTTTAGCTGTTAGGCAAGCATAAAACCCCACAAATCTGCAAAAAGTTGCTCCACTCAGACCCTCAGAAATTCAAGATATTTAAAGCCTGGATAAACACAAGGCTGTTGACTCCTGTTTGAAGCCAGACCAGTCTGTCATGATCTTGTACTCGTGGCACCTTTAGTGTATGTGTACATTTGCATGAGTTGAGATTGCTGGGTTGGAGGGGCCAAGCCCTGGAGGGAGCTACTAAATGTCTGATAGCATCAGAAAGGCAGATAGAAATGGAAAAGAGAATGATGCAAGTCCTTTGAAGTGTTTGTTTTGCCTCAGACCTCACATTTCATGTTTGTATTCCTCTCCAATGAGACAGATAACTGTCTAGTGAGCAAAGCAAACTGTCTATGTAAAGTATTTTCCTACCTCTTTTCCCAAACCCAGTCCCCCAAAGCATGTGTTATAGCAGTTTTTATTTTGGAATTTCATTTTCTTCCATTCTTTGTCTCCTACAAAATCCTCCATGAGATACAGCACTTTTACTCCCCTTCAGATTTGGTTGCACCCCAGAGGCAAATTTTGTGAAAAATTTTTCTAGCTATCAGTAAGTTATTGAAGAAAGTGGATAAGGACAGAAAAAGATTAGGAATAAATTCTGCTTTGAAGAAGCAGATTTTGTCGGATATTTCTTATTTTTAAATAGTACCAAAATAGAGAAATTCTAGTAAGCTGCTTCTTCATGTAAAGAAAAAATAAATTGCCATAGACAGTAAAGCGCTTGACTTAGTTCATAAACTGGGTATGCTGTCTGTGGTTAGTCACTTATGAGCCACTAGATACAATCAATAATTCTGCCTTATCATTGTACCATAAGAATATTGCCTAGGCATAAAGGGCTAACAAAATCCACATCTATTATGAACTACTGTCTCAGTTTTTCTATTGCAATTCCTCACAAACTACTTTTTTATGTGTGTCAAGTCTCATCTGTGGGGGAAGAATAATTTAGAGGATCAGTAATGGGATGTGGAACATTTCACCTCCAGGTCACTTGTTTGAATCTAACCCTGAACCAGTACTGATTGAAAATCATTGTCATTTGATTGCTTTCTTTTGCTGGCCTAATGGATATGAACCATTGGTCCTAGTCTAGAGCGTAAAGGATGTGTGGTCACATCAAAAATCTTCCTTCAAATTTTAGTTAGCCTCTTTACACTCCCAGCAGAGAGAGGACCAGAGTGGAATGGGCGATAGTGAATGAATTGCATTACCCCTATGACCCAGAGGTAGCCTTTTCATATAAGTGAGATATTCTGATAGAGTTATGGAGAAACTTTTATTGCTTGCATGATACTCTGCAGAGAGATAGCAAACCAAGTCTCCAAATCAGCTGATGTCACACATTTTTTTGAGTACTAAACTTTCCAAGAGAGTTGAAGTATTTTGGCAGTGACTCTCCAACCTGCACTACCAATCAAGAAAAACTTTTAGCAAAGATTGAAGAATCCTGAGAAAAATTAGAATGTGTGTGTGAGGAGTGGAGCGGGAAAAAGCAGAGGTAGACATGATGATCATACAGAAAGAGAAAAACCCTGAAACCATGATGTCATTGGCCAAGAATTCATAACTTGGCTAATGTACCACATACCATAAATTATCCAGCAAAACCTGGATGGGTTTTTAGTGTTGAATCTCATCTTCAACTGATGCAGTTTAACTATGACTCTTGGCTTCCCTTGTCTTACTGCTTTTGGATTGAACTATCTGGTTGTCTGTTAAATGCCGTCTGTAACTCAAGAGGAATGTGCCTGTAGAAGGGTGTCCACATTTGCACTAGAGGGAGGAACTGCTGTTTTTAGAATGTGTTCTATAGCTGTTTGGGAACTGTGAGTTTGTTCAGGGAATAAACCATCTCCTTCACTGTTACCTGAGCTGGTTAATAGTGGTTCACAAGGGGCGTATGGGCATTAACTGAATGCAAATGGCCATGCCTATGACAACACCTTTCTTCTGTCTCATCAGGCATGAGGCATTTCAAGTCCAGAAGCTATAAAGCTGTATTTCTCAGCACTGCCACAACTCATCTCTAGTTCTCCTTTTACAGGCTTGTTTGCTTTCTTAGGACAGTAGATCAATCAGTGTGAGGAATACACTTATTATTTTATTCCACAAGATAGATGAAAAAAAATCAGACTAAATCTGTGAAGCACAAGTGGAGGAACAGAGGGTTCGTTATTGCTCTAAGTATAAAGCCCTGCCTTAATCACAGAGCTTTTCTTAATTCTTCATCTGAACTACCTTTTTGAATTAGTATGAATAATGACAAAGCTAAAGGCTAAGGCAAGACATGAAGATTTGTCCCCATATGATTTTGAGGGTTTTGGGGTTTTGTTTGTTTGTTTTGTAAGGCAAGTCCTCGCATTTCAGTAAAAAGCAGTGTTCAATACCAATCCAGGAGAAAAAAACAATGAAAAAATAGGACTGTACTGCTGCCTTCTAGGTGCCGGTAAGAATAATGTCTTAGATTATAAGAAAGGGCAGCAGCAATATCACCAGTGCAAAGAACAAGTAGCAACTTCTGGCTGCTTTATCACTGACTTTTTTTTTTTTTTTTTCTTTTTTTTTTTTCCAATTTAAGATCAAGATCTTAGAAAGAATTACATTCTGTCTTAGGAGGAACTGACAGAAACACATTTTCAATTACCAGCGGGTGACAACAGAACAACAACGTTGGTACTTTTTTAAACAAGGTTATTTCTTGGTTTACAGAGGTGACTATTTATAAATGACTGAACAAGATTCTCTTACAAATGATCTTATTTTTTAAAAAAGAAATACCCTCATTGTGGGAATGGTGATGTTCGATTTATATCATATGCCCTGTTTTAAAGGGCAAAGGGGCTTTGTGCATAGAAAGTTGCAGTAAAAATATTTTTAATTGATCAGTTCTTAAAATAAAATCTGCCCATGTGATGGGGTTTCTTCTGCCAGCCCTTCACATGGTGCAATCCTGCCAGACTTGAGTGATCCCTGTGTGGGTTCTGTGCGAATAGGGCTGTAAAAGAGAGTGTGGTGTGGTCTGTAAACCACCACCTCTTTGAAGGAAGAACAATACTTTGCTGTGCAGGCACAAAAACCAGCAGGGACATGAACTGTCTTACAGATAACAGGCATTAGTGTGGTATTGTTAAGGAGAATAAAGAAATTTTGCAGTTTTTCAGTACACTGAAATGTATTATTTTAGTGAGCTAAGCAGGAGGGAAGAAAGGTAGAGCTCTTGTTTACATGTAATTATAATGAAGAAAGAAGTGTTGCTAAACTACTCTTGCTTAAATATTTATCTAATTTTAGCTTTGTCAATATAAAAAACTGAAATGTACAGTAAGATGACCTGGAACAAACACCACTCTGATGGCTAAGCCCAGTTCAACAGTGCTAGAAAGGAATACATTACACAGATGCACATGAGTGAGAAAATGATCCAAGTGCAAGGCAGCATGACTCCCACCTAATGGGGCACTTTGTGAGGTTATAAAACAGATGATATATAAATTACACCAGAGTAACTGCTTTTGGTATGTAAAGGAGTCACATAAACACGGCAGGCAGTGTGATACCTGGGAGCTGGAAGCTGGAGAGCAGTAAAGCAGCAAACAAGAGTCTGTGACAGATGCATCCTATTTTGACTTATGTCAAATACAGTCCCAAACCTGGCTGGCATCAATACTGCACCTACATCCATTTATGTTAGGATGATGACCCTGACAAATGCTGCTCCTTTCTGGTACTGGTCTAGTGTGTTTTTACAAATCTGGCAGTGTCATGGTCATGCATGCATGCTCTGAAGTCCAAAACAAAAGGGATGACAGACCTGTTGAAATCTCTGGGCAATGACAGAAGGTTAGAAGGAGTGATCTGGTGCTGAATTCTGCCATTGAACATGCAGCCTGGGATATCAGGTGTGATAAAAGACTTGGTGTTGACGGAGGACTTCAAATACCCAAGCACCTTTTGGAAATCTGGTATGGTGGCAAACAGCCTGTCAAGCAGATCCTACCCTGCCTTCAAAGAACCTATCAGCAGTTCATTGCAGAAAGGCAGCTTGTGTGAGAACAGTTATGAAATAACAGAGCACACAATTCTTAGGAATAAAAAGTGAGAGAAAGCAGAATAAACCTAAAAGACTACAAAAAACCCCATGACTTTGGGTGGAAAAAATGAAGAAGGGGTCCAAATAATCTAGGAAAAAAGGGGTTTCCCAGGGGACAGTGAGCTTGGCAATTGCAAAAGATCTTGTTGTGAAGAAGAATAAACAGTACTTCATATCTTCTCTGAGTAGAACAAGGGGAAAACAGTATAAATTGCACAAAAGCTTCAAATTATAAAAAGAGTAAAATATAGAAGGCAAATTGTATTTGTGAAGACAGTTAGCCCCTTGAATGGATTGCTTAGGGAGGATGTGGGATTTCCCTCTTGGGGTAGCTTCCAGGGACAGGTTAGAGAAAGCGTCATGAACAGTTCAATACAGCTGATCTTGTGTCGGGGGCACGGAGTGGGCGAAGCTCTCTGTATGATGAGGGAATTCATTTAGTTTTCTAAGAAGAAAGCTGAAATTTGAGAATAAGGCTCAAACACTAGCCTTCATTGAAAAAAACTACTATTGACATAAGGGATTTTTTCCTTCAAAAAGTCTCCCAGCTTCCTCACTGTTCAAGTTTCAAATTTTACTTATACAAAATTGTCCAATATTTTATTTTTTTTCCTGATGTCATTAACTATTTAAAAGACATCTAATTTGGGTTAAATAGCTTTTCTGTATAAATAGGCTTTGTTTCAAATCTTTTTGACACACCTATCATATTTGAGGCTTTCCCCGAAGAGTCATTTTTCTTTTCTGTCTTACTTTTTCCTATCCAACAGATATGTTATTAATTGGTCTAGCAAAACAAGCTTTGTAGTTTAGCTGCTTGCAAACTGTCACTGGTCTTTTGGCAAGGGGGGAACATTTTAAATTTTGGTAGACAAAGTACTTTACCTTCACTGAATCGGAGAAATTTAAAGAAACTCAATCTTAGACTTTTCTTAATAGGAACACAGTTAATGTTTAAAATCTAAATTGATATTATGTGCTATTACTGATCTGGAGAGGTTGTGTTTTGAGCTACCTGGTTTGGGGAAAACAAACCTTGTAATTATCAGAAACAGGAAGAATGTTAAATGAAATACATAACTCCACAATTTCCTTTCTTTATGAACAGCAATGCATAAACCCAGAAAGAGTAAAAGCTGAAATTTGCTCAATGGCATTCCCAGGACTCATTCTGCTGCTGGACTATGCTTGCTACCCAGAAAACACCACCTCCCAAATCTCAGATTAAATAGAAATTACCAGCAGTGGAAAGAAATCTCATTTAAAACCCATGACCTTAATACTGTCAGCAGACAAATCTATGCCAATTATGCTTGTCTTAATTTTGTAAGCAAGATCTATTCCAAAATGGCTGAGATGCTTCATTTTCCTCTGGACTGATAATTTTCACCTCAGTTTATAGAGGATGTTAGTTTATCTGTGGACATAATGTTGAAAGCAATAAATGTCTACCTCCTCCTCACAGCCTCTGTGCTTGCTGTTGAGTTTGAGGAGACACAAAACACTTTTCCTGGCACCTGCAATGGTCCCAGGCTCCCTCTTTAAAGCAAAAGTTATGTATTTGCACTAGGAAGACTGGTTCAAATAATCACCGGTCCAGAGACCTGGACTAGCGGTTAGTCTGGAAATACCAGAAGATTATTTTTTTCCAGTGCTGCTTCCATAATCTCGTTTCTAGACCAAGATGGAAAAAGGCACACAAGAAATACTTTACAGTAAGGCAGAAGAATCTAAGGGAGAGAATGGACTACGTGCATATTTTATAAAAAGGTTTATTTTTGGCTTAGTTTAATAGAGTAGTGAAAAATTTTGTCTGAATAAAGTTAGTTCTCTATTTTTCAAAATGTTGAACAGTCCTACAAAATCTTTTGTGAGTAGCTTGTTGTAGATAATGCCCTGTGGCTAAATGTCTTCTGTAATATTTATTCAACATATTTTACTATATGGAAACAAATCATATGCCTACAACATGTTTTTGGGAACCAGTTTGCTAGGATGTCTAGTAGTTCTTTCATTGGGTGTAGTTTTTTGTTTGTTTGTTTGTTTGTTTTTCTCTGTGGAGAAAGTAGACTAAAACAGAATAACCACCAGAGGTGTCACAGCACCTTGGTTACCTTTCAATTAGAAGATATAGTACATTACTTACATGCTGTGGTGGGTTGACAGTTCTCTGCTTGCTTGCAGCCTAGAAGGCCAACCGTATCCTGGGCTGCATCAAGAGAAGCGTGTCCAGCAGGTCGAGGGAGGTGATTCTGCCCCTCTACTCCGCTCTTGTAAGGCCCCACCTGGAGTGCTGCGTCCAGTTCTGGAGCCCGCAACATAAGAAAGACATGGACCAGTTAGAACAAGTCAAGAGAAGGGCCACCAGGATGATCCGAGGGCTGGAGCACCTCTCCTATGAAGACAGGCTGAGAGAGTTGGGGCTGTTCAGCCTGAAAAAGAGAAGGCTCCGGGGAGATCTTATAGCAGCCTTCCAATACCTGAAGGGGGCCTACAAGAAAGCTGGGGAGGGACTTTTCATAAGGGCAGTTAATGACAAAACAAGGGGAAATGGGTTTAAACTGAAAGAGGGTAGGTTTAGATTAGATATTAGGAAGAAGTTTTTCACTGTGAGGGTGATCAGACACTGGAACAGGTTGCCCAAGGAAGTTGTAGATGCCCCCTCCCTGGAAGTGTTTAAGGCCAGGATGGGTGAGGCTTTGAGCAACCTGATCTAGTGAAAGGTGTCCCTGCTGATGGCAGGGGGGTTGGAACTAGATGATCTTTAAGGTCCCTTCCAACCCAAACCATTCTATGATTCTATGATTCTATGACCTTGGTCATCTGCCAGCCACCCATCCAGTCTCTTTCTTACTCTCTCTTAACAAGATGGAGGAGAAAATTATGTAAAAGCTCCAAGGTTGAGGTAAAGACAGGGAGATCACTTACCATCATGGGCGAAACAGACTTGACTTGTGGAAAGTATCCCTACATTTGTATTGAGTGTACGTGGACAGGTGTTGGCAATGGGGAACTGTATCTGGCATGGTGCAGCCCTGTAGGTGCCCCATCCTCACATTCACCTGCATACATCCCATCTACATCCAATACACATGTACTGACAATGTGCCCCGCTAACAGAGAAGTTGGAAGTTTCTTTATATTGAAGACCCTTGAGTTCCTATTACCTTAGAATGAGGAGTCTCAAGTGAGTAAGTATAGGACATAATTAGTAATACAGGGACAATTTTCAAATGCAGAAAACTAAGCAGATAAATCCATATTTTAACCTTTAAATTGACCTGCAAATAATTTTTAATCAGCACTCTATCCACTAGGTCCTGAGCTGAGTTCCTAAACACTGGTGTAGCATTTGCAATATTACAGTGTCTGTGATCTCTTCAGAGTTTATGATTTTCATTAATTTAGCTAGAAATACCAAATGAGTCATTGCTCCATTTATAGGTGAGCCCACACTGCGCGTTAGGGACCATCCACAGGGAAGACAACGTTGCAAGCATGTATGAGAAGAGCCAGTGGAAGGTTGTCCTCATGAATGCCAGGAAAGGAAGCCTATAGTGGCAGCATGAGGGCTAAAAACGCGATAAAATGTCTGCAATACAGGAATGGATGTTTCCTGAGCTCACATACAAAGAGTGATAAACCCACTTTTGGACACTATGATGCTTCTTTATTTAATTTACTCTCTTGGAGTGTATGAGTTTTTCTTTTTTTCTTTTCTTTTTTTTAAAAAAAAATCTAACACTGAACATCATATTTTCATGATGCTGAGATGCATGAAATGAGCAATGGCAAAAGGTCAGTTAACGAGTCAACTATGGCTACCCTATGCTAACAAATACATCATAAGGCAAGCATAGAAGATGGGGAAATACAGAGGAATGACAAGGCTGATTGGTTGCATGCAGATATGAAAAATGGAAATATACCATTTAAGTGAAATCAGGGCTTCTTTTCATGTTATTCCTTTAGGCATCACTTAATATGATTTTTTTCAGCAGCTCAACTAGCTTAAATATCTACTTCAAACTTTCTGTAACTCCAAACCTGCAGTCTGAAGTTTCCACCAGTGCAATGTGGCCACTAAATCAGACCTCATTTTCTCCAGATGTTGAGCATCTGTCATTCTTAATTAAATGAACAGGAGTTGAGGCTGTGGAAAAGCATGCACTTTTAAAGATGACTTGCAGTGGGATGGAAACCTGGAATTTTGCCCTTTCTACTTCTTCATGGTGTGAAAGAAAGGCTAGAAAACTTTCTCCTTTTAAATCTGAAATTATTTTATTTAAGTGATGTGCTTAGAAATATCAGGAATATAAAATCAGGCATGTCCTGGTTTTGTTAGGGAACTCTTTGGAGGCCCCATCTCCACTTATTATTTATTTGTACTGAGGTATGGCTGAGCAGGGATCAGTGCTCCACTGTGCATATGTGATTTGTACAGCATCTGGCACAATCTTTATTTGCTCTTAAAAGCTCTGTAGGTTCTAAATCTTAAACAAAGGAATGTTTTCTCACAAGGTTTTTTAGGTAGAGCTATTGAATCAACATGTGTGATTTAAGAAGGGGAAACAAAATTCCTTTGCCGTTTCATTAGTGTGGGCAGAAAACGTTTTGGCTTGGCCTCACGTGATGTTGGTTAACCTGGGCAACATACAGTGTATCATTGTTTATGATTAAAATATGTTTTTTATAAATGTTTTTAGAATTGTAATCATAAGAGACTTTCAAATATTTGGTATACATTAGTGAGCTTTCTCTATATAAGGTGCTAGTCATCAATGGAAGAGGTATTTTATTTTTCTTTAGCCTCAGTAAAACTAAATATTTTGGACAATATGTTTAGATAGGTTAGAATGTTTTAATCAACCAGTTTCCATTACCTTTTTGATTTTTGCTGGCATAACAAGATTTATTCTCCTCCTGGTTTTAAGTCTTCCTAGCGAAAAAAACAAAAGAAAACAAAATGAGCTATTACAAAAAATATGAATTGCAGCACTAAATTCTAGAAATAATAAATAAAGGCTCAAACCAAAATATGTGAATTTAAAAAATAGCAAATATTTAGGAAACTTAATGAGATATGCAATAAAGAAGCAAAAGAGATAGAGCTTTATTTTGTTTTCTTTTGTATGCTACTTCTGAAAGAAATTTAACTCAATTGTCTAAGTATAAAGCTGTCCTTTGGAGCTGCCTGTGTTTTGCCTTTCATTCTCTTGCTACTTCTGGCTACTCTGAAAGCCTTAATTGCGCAGAGACAAGTTCTCTCTTTCAGCTGAGTTAGAGGCACCTATAAAATCCGAGCTGTTTGAATCAGATGGAGAAAATGTAAACAGGCGCAATCATGCATGAAAGCTTTCTCACAGTATGCAAATATAGAATATAATTTGAGAATTCCAGAAGTGCAAAAACCTGTATCGTTTTTATGGTAAGATCAGGGTTAATAAAAGAGGAGCCAGAGCAGAAAGCTAGCTTCCACAGAAACGAGGAGCAGAGCATGAAGGATTTTACACTGAACAAGGATTAATGAAGCATCTATGACAGTTTAAAAAGACACTACATACAGGGAAGTGTTAGTATCTTTTCATCTGTAAGGAAAAGATGATCCACAGAATCACTAAGGCAACTTCCCTGACCCTGTGTGCATGGTTGCTGTTGATTTCACAGGAAAACAAAAGCACAGAAGAAAAAGCAGAACCAGCTTTTATAGATAAATATACAGGGTGATGTTTTCCTTTCTCTCAGGTTTAAGAATCTAGTGGATGGGTGTACTAGATTATTTTGTAATGCATGACATTTTAAACAGTAGCTGGAACCTTTAAAACTGATTAGTGCAGCATAGGGTTCATCTTGCAATGTTGGTCTTTATCTAACGGACTGAAAGCTTTGCTGAACTGAATTATTTAACTTTTCTTTTTCCTTTGGCTATGGACTAATGTAATTGTAATGAGAGTTAATCCTGATAGCTGTAGCATTAGAACAGTGTGGTGAAGTTGCAAAACACAACTCTTTTTGTATGCAGCTGATATGTTTCCTACTTATACTGTCAGTTCTATTACTTCATTCCTGTAAGCATATGTTCTGTAATTTCTTTTTGATCATTTGAGTTGCAAACAATCTGGCTGAATTGTCAGGGGTTCTTTAGATATTGTGAGAGGATATAAAGATCTCTTTATCTCTAATTTTTCAATTTGTTTTGGATGCTTTTATCTTAAAGATGTAGGGCAAATGCCTATTTTGTTAAAGAAACTCAGTCTTAAATTTTGTATAACATGTTTAAAGAACATTACAGCTTTTCACATATCTTTTCACTTCAAAAAAAAGGCAGGCAGGAGAACTTTTTAGAATTATGTTAGGAGTTGTGGCATTCAGTCTAGTTAGGTGTGACTAAACCTCAAACTAACAATGGGTTTTAACATGTTGTGTGCTCTACCTAAAACACCAATAAATTGTGTTGAATCTTTTTCACGCTGAGGAAAGAAACACAAAATTCACAGCTTTACTTAAAAAAAAACAAAAAAAAACAACAGTGTGAGTTTATAACTACAGCTTTTTTTGATTTTCAAGAGGTAAAGTAAATATGATTAGGGAAATTGTCTCTTCCAAGATTTCCTCTTTGTATAAAAGGGAGCAATATTAGAGAGGCTTTAAGGCTTTCACATTCACACACTTGAGGCAGCTGATTTAAGATACACCACAGCGAAACACATTGATCATTAGAGAAATGCATAGTTTTTTAAAGGAACTATGAGAATGAAAACCTTATTTTATGTTCAACAACACCTGGAAGAGCACAACTCTGGACAACTGAGACAAGAAATAGTGCACAGCAAGTCCTAGGAGACAATGAGAACAAGAGACTGATGCTAGGGGTGTTGTAGGATTACATTCCCTTGCCTACACACTTTTCTGGTGAGCTGTCTTTCCCAGGTTGTAATCAGGAACTTACTCTTGCCTTGCTAGGTAACATGCTTTTTCCTTTTTTAACCATGTTTATTTTTAACAAATTAATTCAATAGACCTGACAAATTGTCATGCTTTTTAATTTCCCCAGAATTAAGGGGTTTGCATAAGGCAGTGTTGTAGACAAAGACTTATTTTTTGAGATCCGGGCAAATTCGGGGCCCCCATCTGCTAGAAGGGATTTGAGAGCTGGTATTGTCAGCTGTCAGGATGTAGGGGTCAAACATGCCCTGTCACGAGTTACCTGGTGTCCTTGGAAAGGTGACAGGAGATCCTGTGGATCCAGGAGCCACATATTCTTGTGCAGATGGCCTGCTTAAATAGGAACACTTAAAAATAAGGGTGGTAACTCGAATTTTCCTTCAGCTCTGGTGCCTTTTGGCAAGCCACTGAAATTGTAAAGGTGATCATTGCTTAAGGATGTCTGACTCCCTTCTTCGCTCAGGTTTTCTTGCAGAGAGCTCATTGAAAGTCAGCAATGTTTTTTCCAGAAAACCCTAAGTTGTATGCATCCATGGAACAAAAATGTAGAACTGGTATAATTTTCTTCAGTGAAAGAGATCCAAGAAGTTAATCAGAAATGAGTCTTTTGCACTATTTATGAAGCAGAATTGTGCCTTACTGGTCAATTCTGAGACAAGTGGCTCTGCCTTGGTGTGTCCAGCACATCACAGCTTTCTAGAGGAAAGGAAAACATCTCTATGGTAGGCAACACACGAATTGAATGGGTGTGAAAGTTTCATCCCAACTTCCTGACTAGAGATGAGTTGACCTTGTTGAGTATGGAGCTTTCTAAAACTCATACAAAAGGTATGAGAATATTTGTGCGGGAGCTGCGTCCTACAAAAACTCAGTATGAATTTTGCTTCAGGAGTATCTATTAGCATTGCATTCTCAGACTAATTGTGTAATGTTTCTTGGAAGTGCTTCTTTTTTCTAAAACCAATGGGAGATTTGAACAAAAAAACCTTTGATGACAAGCTATCTCTATACACTTTAAAGAAACCTTCAATAGACAGGGTGAAACAGTATTATGCAATTTTGTATAAGTCAGTGCTGGACACATTTACAAAATTTTAATCTAAACCCAATATTGACTTAAATAGACTTTGTGCTGATATATTTTAAAATATTTTTCCTTGCAGCCTTTGCTGTAATACTTAAAATACAGAGTGAAATATTTGTTTGATCTTGGATGAAATGTCTTATGACTGTATCTTTTGTATGAAGGAATAAACAATTAAATTAGAGGAATAAGTAACTGAACTACTCTACCTACATAGATGCAATCAGTTGATATCACTAAAAGTGAAGCTAAAGTATTGGAGAGAGAAAAACTGTACAGTTTAAAGTCAAACAATGGTTGCACAAACTGTCCATTAATTGCCTATAAGAATGCATTAATATTTTTCATTTTAATCTGCATAACCTTGATATCAAGCCAAAAACTGTTAATTCTACTTCTCTACCCTTATTATTAAAAAGACAAAAAAGAATGTAGAACACTTCAGTTGTTTTACATATGTACCTCTTATTTGTATACTTCTATAGTCTTATCCACTTCAAGAGGGCTTCTCATGAGCTGATGTTTAAACATGTAGAAAATTAGGAATAATTTTTATACATTCCGAGGACTACAGTCTTGAGTGTAATAAGGGAAATCCTTGTCCTTTAGGTTTTTGATTAAGCATACAAGTGATTTTCACTCTTCTTGATGGCAGCATCCAAGGCCAAGGGTAAAGAAGTAAAATCATACAAGTGAAACTGCATCTGTCTTGCTTGCACTGGGAATATAACGTTAGCTAACATTTTTTTTAAGAATATTTGACCAAGGTGACATTAAAAATGTTCAATTTCCTGTTCCTTACAATTATTTTAGGGGTAGCTCCTAGCTAGCTCCACTAGCTCTTTAACAAATTTTGCCTTGAGAAAATATGCAAAAGACAAGTCTTGAAGTTTAAAACTTGAGCAGCTGAAAAAAATTCAGGATGCATTGACTTGTGGCAGGCACTTTCCCAGCACTGCTCTCACAGCAAACTCCTGCTCCTAAATCATCTTGCGAGTGCAGATTTACCCTTCTTGCCCATCTATCCCTCCCCAGGGTGCTGGATTCCATGGAAATAACAAAATGAGGCTTCATTAGCATTTCTGCAAGAGCCTTTGATCAGATATCTCATTTAGGGGAAGAAAGAAAGAGTGGAAGGAGAAGGCCACATGGTTATTGCTCCTTGTTACTGCTGGCTGTTCTCTCCAGCCTTCCTGTTTCCGATGCTGACATGTCAAAAATCTCTAGAGATGTCAGTGTTTTTGAAATGAATACACAGATTCACTTTTCATGTGTGCCTTGGTTCTTTAAAAAGGAACAAACTCCCTACTTCCATCTGTATCTAATTCTTGCTGGGTGCAGCATGGATGCAGCTTTCCTTACCAGAAAGCGTAGATGATTGATAGATGTTCAAGCCTGTCATGCAAATATCCACCCACCTCTTATGCATGTGTGTGAATATGCACGTGAACTTGGGTAGAGAGATCAGTTCTGAGAAAGGCAATAGTTCCTCACCCACCATTTCAGTCTCTACTGCAACTGATCCGGGTTAGCAACAGCTGTCTACCTACAAGGAATAAGTACATTTTTTCTTACTTCTGATGTGAAATCTTCACCTTGATCAAATCTTTTCTTACTGGAAAAGGACCAGAGTGATTAAAAAGAACTGAAAAAACTCTGATTTCTGCCACTGGAGGTTCATAGCAACAGATCTTGCACAATCATCCTATAAAACCATTCCCAGAGAATCTGTCTGAAGTTGTTAGGAGTGGTGTGTGGAGGGCACTGAACCCCCTCAAGCTGCACTTGGGAGGCTTCAGGAACCTCTTTTGTCACAGACTCATACTGGATCATCACCATAGCATATGCAGTGCAAGAAGCTGTTCTGGGTTACTGGAAGAGCTGGGAACAAAGTTGTCTGACAGTCACCATTGCCTGCTTTTGGTCTGCCAGTGCTATGGATTAAAGCAATGCAGTCCAGACTAAACAAGGCAACTTCTGCTTCCAGAACCTGCTGCCCTGGCAAAGTGTTGGAAAAGAAAAACAAATTGGAAGAGTCCTTTGTTAGCCTTCCTTTCTCCACCTCACCACTTCCCTTCACTTTTCTGCAACCTCCACAAGCAATGCCTTCTGAAGTTACTTTGAATGGCTTACCACCCCTCTGTTTCCCCCAGATCTTCCTCTCCAATAATATTTTAATGTCTTATCATATGCATACGGTGCATGTTTCAAAAAATGCATCCAATATTGTGTCCAGCATTGCATACAGACACTTTCCCTTCGTTATTTAACTTGTCCAAATTTTACTACAGTAACTAATGTCTTCCCGGATCACTTTAGATCTTATTTCTATTCTTATGTCTACAATTCCAAAAGCCGTCTGCTCTTTGTTCTAGCCTGACAAGTCAGTTTTTGTATTCAGACTAACCTGGCTGGAGATTTTCAGCCTGACTCTAGCTATCTGAGCATAAAAGAGACAAGGCTCATATATTCTTACAATTCCCTCTCTGCTCATATAAAATATAAATTACAGACACGACAGATAAACGTTATCCTGCTACATCAGCTGGGGACTCAAGAAGTTCCTGCCACTGTACACATGGCTTGTATGTTTGTCCCTTTCTCCAACCAATAGCTCTGCACTGCAGAGCATACAGTTTGCTATGCCACTATGGCCTTTATTTACTAACATAATGATCTCAAAGTTTATTAATCACCTGTAGTGTTTTCAGACTGGAGGGAAGAGATGATCTTAGAAGACCTTAGAAATTACTGCAGATCAGGCAGCCCTTTCCTCTACAGGAAAATTCTTTCAGTGGAGTAAGAGGAGGCAGGAAGCAGAAGAGATGTTCCAGCATCAAAATCTGGGACATACTCCAGGGTGAGTACCTCTCCTGTGAGATCCTGTTTGGAGTCCCCTGTAAATTCACACTTCGCCATTTCATAGGGCATGAAATGAGAACTGCAGATATCCTGGAGACAGCAAAGTCTGTAGGGGTCTTCCAGGAGGAGAGGGATAAGAAAAAGTTTCTCAGTTGAACATGGAAGGTAAAACTGGCTCTACCAGGATAATACAAATACTAGATACAACACTACAGTGCAATGGGTTTTTGCATATGTGTAAATGAAAAACTGAAGAGGTACAAATACACACAAGCCTATCATATATGCTAAATTACGTCAATATTATGCATAAATACATAAATACACATTAGTATTTAAATATGTGAAAATAAATTGTATTATTACTATGATGTACTATGTCTCCAAAAATACTCTTTCTCCCCCCCATTTGCAAATATAAACACTCACAAAATGTGTTTTGCTAAATGCTTGGATACTATTTGGGAACAATAAAACTGTAGCTAAGGAAAATAAGAGGGTCATGGTCTTGCCTTTTAACATCATAACACTGCAACTTGTGATTTTTTTTCCCGGAGCACTCAAGCTTTCTCAGAGCAGAACAGCTCCCCTTGTGCTGCTTTTCTCAAGTTATGTTTAAAATGACCCATAAGCAGAGTGAGACTGGATGAACATCTCTTTCTTCCACAGCCCCGTGAATTTTTAATGCCTGGCATTAAGGTGAAAATCGTCATTTCTCTCTGTCTACTGGGCGATGGGCCATCAATTAAATTCTCTTTTGTCCATATGTAAAATAGCTAATGGTTGCAGCTTCTTTCCATAATAGAGCCATTAGTGGTAATCTGCCCCTCTCTGCCAACCGATTTACTCAGATGTGTATAGATGAATTGGCAGTAATGTGCCATATAAACCTGGCTCTGTAGATGTCCTGAAAGCAGCAAAGGTCTCTCAATATGATAGTTTGCTCCATTGTATTGCTGTTTGATATGTAACATAATTATATACTGGTGTGGCTGTAGTTGAATTTGCAAATGGTTTTGTATTCCAGGATTTCAGTTTACACAAATCTGATTCATGATCTGACATAATGCATATATAAAATGTCTTCAATTTGGTAATGTGCATCTGATTCACACTGATTATACTCAGCACTGGTATTCAAAGCCCTAAATTATCTTCACTGTTTGCTAGCTTACAAATAAGGCAGATAACTGTTAGGGAGCTTGAAACCCTTTGTAAATATGCCCATTTGACTGCTGCACAATTAATGTTTTACATTTAAAACTTGTCTTCTCTAAAGAACTCCAGCTTCTTCATGAGGGTCAGGAGGTGCAGGGAGGGACATTACGTTCCATGGTAATAGTAAAGCAAGAAGGGAAAGCAGAGTACAGACATTTCATGAACAGTGATGAATGTTTCAGTCACGCGCTTACCCACACCAGTGTGCAGTGGTTGAATAATCAGCAAGATAAACCATCATTTTATTTGTATTTCCTGTTTGACAAGTTTAGTAAGTTAAGTAACTTATTCAGTAAAAAATGGCAATCACCCAGGGGAATGTCTTTTTATTTTTTATTTTCCCAGGGTTGAAGGGCATTAGTGTATATCCAGCTGTTACCAGATTTGTCATTGTTTTGAACATATAGGAAGACTACAGCAATATGGAAAAATTCTGTAACGGCTAGGAAAGTTGTAGAGAAGATTTATAAGAGAAGTTGCCAGAAGAGGAGATATATTTCTTGCACTACTTAAATGTTCAGTGATTAAAAATGTGCTATCAAGAGAGTATTTCTGTCCTGAAAGTAATCCACCTAATGGCCAGTGTTTACTCCAGGTTATATGTAAAATGTTTGGGATTGTTTCCCTTTTCAATAATGTGAGGGAGGAAGGTAAAAAATGGAGAGAAGAGATAGTGGAAGAGGTGTTTTAAAAGCTATCACCAGCAGTCCCACTCTACTGCCATTTAAATCTGTAGCGGAATCTCAAAGCGTTGATATGGAAACAAACTTGGACCAGTCCTGAATGCTCTTGAAATTTCCACCACCCTGTATGTCTGTATGCACATATTTATGTTCATGTATGTATGTATACATTGTAATTAACGCATCTGTGTTCAATAAACACGTACACACTCTTTGCTTTTTTTTGACTGTCTCACTCTCTGCAGAATGTTTCCAATTTGGGTCATTTCTGTCCTCCTGCCAGTTTTCCAGTCCAGTGTGATCCAAATTAAATAACCTTCTATTGTGCCATTCCTGATGAATGTCAGATTAATCTTAGCAGAATGTAGGACTTTACCTGACATGATGATTACTGCAATATTTAAACAACCCTTAGGGCCTTAATTCGCTAAGAATTTATGGTCCACACTATACATGAGTTCTGTTTCTGTCTCCTGAATGCCCAGATGCACTCTGCTGTGAAACGGTAAACTGACATTTGGTGACATACACTCGCTCTCTTTGCTACAGGACAGGGTGCTTTAGATAGGTTCTGAGGAGGGCTTTGAAAATGCACCCCCCACATCCTAAGCCCCCAGAAGAAATCTTATCCCAGAGAAAAAGAGACAGTAGGAACTAGGTAAGGAAAATCCTCTTTTGCATTTAATCAGAGGAGCCGTGATCTGCATTGTGGTGATAGTCCCCATCAATCGCTCAGAGCCAGCAAGGAGCACAGCCTCTGCTTGCTGCCAGAGCCAGCCATCAATCAGTCTGGGCACCAAAGGAGCTGGGGCCAGCCAAGGAAAACCCTCACTGGAAAGCCCAGTCCACAGTGCAGACACCAGACAGAGGCCAGAATAGAATCTGAGAAGTTTAGAAGGAATTTAAGAGTGAAGCCAACATTTAATGAGGTTGGGGAAGAAACTTCCCCTAAGGGCCTGTTATTGAATAGCTGCTGGCTGTAGGCTTTTTTTGTACTCTTTTAGAGCAGCTGGTATTGGCCATTGCTGGAGACAGAAAAGCTGACAGGGTCAGAGATGGCAATGGCTGTTTTTAAGGATTATTTTAATTTGAGATAATAAAATACAGATTTTTAGCAAAGGATGTATCATGATAAGGATGTATTTACAATGTATGAGTAAAGGAAATATCCTGGTTTCCCTCTCACATTTGTGTCCAGCCTGTCCCAGGATACAGGGTTCTGTTTCATTTGCACAGTGTGCCTTTTTCTGTCTTATGTCTGTGGTGTCATAAAGCAACTGGTAGTGTTTAGTAGCTCTCTGCACCAGTAGCTCCATCTTGAGGGACTGAAATTGATGTAATTTATCATGGCAGGTGAATATGCAAGCTGTGCCTCTTGCCCCGTTGCACAATGTAGCAGAAGAAGCAATAGACATAGAGTTGGAAACAGTTCTCTCTTTTCTTTTTTTCCCCAGCTTTCTAAAACTGCAACATCATATGTCTGCATGACTGGAATATCTAGGTACAGTAGCTCCTCTTAATGGAGCTGTGTACCGCCGCACATTGCCAGAAGCTGTTGGTGCTTTATTACTGAACTATTCATGGTGCATCTATTTTGCCAGAAGTGGTAAAAAGAGTGCTTTTTGGTTTGCAATTCGGTTTACTTTTTTGTCCAAAAGAAAGAATTCCTTTCCCTGTGTTTATACTTTGCCTTGATGCTTTTGTACCATCACTTAACACAAAAGGATCCTTCTATCTTTTATTTAATAGACATATACCAAGCAGGACTGAGCAAACAGATGGGGCTGTCATTTCCTGGATCAGAATGTTTTCTCCCTCCACACTTACTGTGCTCTAATCATACAGTATCACCCCTGGCTTGAAAGACTCATTAAAAATCATAGCTCCAGGCCTTTTGATTACATGTGCCAGTTCTTTCAGTAATTTAGGATGAAGATTACCAGGTCACCCTGACTTGACTGCGGTGAGCTCCTTGAGTTTTGGTTCCACCTCAACTGTGTTACTTTGTGTTTCCACAGACTTGTTTCCACTGGCCTTCTTGCCTGTACCTCGACTTTCAGCATCATTTCACTAATCCATGCCAGAAAGACAGGAAACATGGGTGTGAGTCATACCCACAGGGGGTATCTAAGGAATACATAATCCTACCCCTGCTATGAAGCATCCAGCAGCATGAAAATTGCAACTTGAGTTCAAATACGCTGCTGCTATTATTTGGAGGAGAGGGTCTCTGCAGGACTGGGAGGAAAAGACGGCAAGTGACATCTTTTTGTCTGGGCAGGGTCCCGTTTCAACCACTTCTAGAATTTGTCCCAATTAGCCTGGCTCCTCGCAGGTGCTGGCCCCACGCTCTCCCCAGAGCAGCTGGTGGGAACTACAGCTGCTCCACACCTCTGCAGGCCAGGTTGCTTATGTCTGGGACTAATCAGAAATGCTTCAACCATAAAAAGGTTTGTGACTTTGAGAATATTTTACATATCCCTGTTAAGAAACATCAAAATAACCCTAATCCCTTTGCAAATGTTAAGTCTTAACACAATCTTTTACTTGGCACTATATCTGTGGGCAGGCATGCACACATGTTAACAGGGCTAATGAGCAGAACAGTCAATAAAATAAAATAAGATAAAATAAGATAAAATAAGATAAAATAAAATAAACCCCTCCTGATCCCAACGATTCAGTCTTATTACAGTTGGGCTATTTTTTTTCCTTCTGCAGAATTCAAACTTTTGTTTTAAATTTTGCACATCACAGCCATACTAAATATCCCCTTAGACACGACACAAAGCTGCTGAGTAAGACCCCTGCAAATAAGGGATGCTTTTTCATAAGACCAACATGCATAATTTATACCTGCATACAATTAGCCTGTTTACATTTATACATCTTCTATTTCCTTTTATGTGAACTATTCCACAGGATAGTTGGTAATGCATTCAAAGTAACTTGTTTTTTTGAGGGGTTTTTTAAAGGCTGCAGGACTAAACAATTTATAAAACCTCACACTTAATAAATACTTTAATACAAAAGTGTTTTCTTACTAGGTAGCAATGGCTTTACATTAAAAATAGTCCTGATTTTTCCCAGTTTTTAAGCTCTCTCAAGCAGTAGTCTAGAAATTCTTGACACATTTTAAGAATGTGTTTAAATTGGGTTTTTTTTTGTGATTGCATTTGGTGTCAGAGTCATAATCATCTCTACAGAATGGATGCAGTGGATCAAAGTCCTTCCATCACCCCTGATCTGATGGGTCACTCCTTTAAGACTGCAAGATCCGTTAGGGGGTTTGGACTTGCTTCACCAGGCATATTGAGGTCTTCTTTAACCCTTCTGTGTCTGGTCACCTTTTGGTGTCTCTTGGCCCAAATGAGGTGTCAAGGCTGCATGTACATAACAGACTATGATGAAGAGGCTTGTTGTGATCATCAGAAGTGCAGCTAACCCGCAGGAAAAACTGGTGAGTGCAGGGGTAAGACACGCCTGCACTGCACAGCAGGTGAGAAGATGGGGAGGACTCACACTGGAACTGCTTTCACCAGGCAATAGACAGCAACTAGAGGTGGGTGAGGATGAAAAGCAATATTTGGGGCAGGGGAAACTGGTCTAAACAGGAGGTGTCATGAAGAAGGAGACCTCAGGGAAGGACAAATGTCTAGGAGGGAATGAGCATGGACAGAGGCTGGAAAAGGTGCAAATTAAGATTTTGAAAAGAAAACTGTTTCTTGCTGAAGGGAAATAAATCCTATTATTCCCATGTAGAAAAGACCATGTGCCTTTTATATGGATAATATTTAATAGTTGAGATATACAAATTAAATCCTTTTGTAAAAAACTGATTACTAGCTCTGTACTCATGTAACTTACATTGGAGGAAGTTGCTTCTATTGTAAAAATACCTGCAGAGGTATAGTAGAGATGCTTTGTTTCACAAACATGGCATGCTCAGAACAATGGAGTTTTGGGTTCCCATCGCTGTGCAGGCATGTACCCCTATGCAACTTCTGCCATGCAGTGACGAGTTCAGTCTGTACTGTTTTAACTACCAGTTACTGAACTCTGGATTTGCGTGCCTGGGGACAGACTGGCACTGCCTCCCTCAGCACATCCTGGTGCTTACTCCAGGAAAATTTGTTCCTTGGAGAAGATTTCCTTTTCATCTTCCACCCCCTACCTTTCCTCTGCCCTGTCCCCCCCCCCGCTTTTTTTTTTCACAGTATCCCCTGAGATGACAGTAGCTATTTTCTGCCCATGAGTCAATGGTGAGAACTGTGAAGAATTTGGTATGGGATGATCCAAGAGAGGGGGAATTACTGGTATTACTTTGCACTCACTCAGCACCAACTCTCCAAAGAGCTGTTATTGTAACATAAAGCACAGCTGGAACATAAACCATTGATCCTTATGAGTTTTTTCTTCAATCAATATTTCTTTATAGGGAACTTCACTTAGGATGCAATAAAGAGGTACATCGTAACTGCTATGTGCCACAGGATACAAGGGTTCATTTTACATGCTCCAAGTCCTGCTGGTATTGAAAGGGGGCTGCAGTCCCACAGCAGGCCAGAAGATGATACGTTTGGAGACTGGGCTCTGCAGTCCGTGATGCTGTTGGTGAGAACGAGGACCTCTCAGACAGCACCCCTGGGCACAACCCTTAAGTCTGTCAGTGGCTGCAGCTCTTGACCTCTCCTGTGCCTTAGTCTCCAGGAAGGTATTTCGCTGTTACATTCTTACTCATCAGCTTTGAGAATCACATTTCCCTGGCTGAGGAGTGGGATGACTAAATACTAACCAGGACAAGTCCAAATTATCTAAATTTGTATAAAGCCTGAAGGACTGAAAATGGGCAAGGAAGAAACATTCAGGAAAACATTTACATAGAAACAAGTTGCCTGACATAACAAGACAATTAAAACATTCATCCCATTAGTGCATTTTTATAAATTAGTTCTGTCAGGAGCAAAGGAAGAGCTCAAAGCCACCTCACAAGACAATAAGGGAAGAGTGTCAGGTATTAGTGTTCATACAACCAGGCAGGTGCGTTGTCCCATGCAGCTCAGATGTAGAAGAGGCTTTTTCATTTTCTTTGAGACTGGAAAGCATCAAACAGCTTTTGTTATAACAGGAAAACTTGTCTGTCAGATACTGAAAGAGACCAAGATAAGTTCATATGTTTAGAATTTTATGTTTAAAGCTAAATAGAGAATTACTGTTAAAACAAATGGAGGAAAAATGCAAAGGAAAAAAAAAATCCAGGGCAAGTTAATCTTTGGTCTGATTGTAATGCTTGCCATTATTTTACCATTTTTTATTTCACTTCTATTTTTAGGAAGGTGTTCTTATTCCTTGCCACTATCCTCTGCTGTTCATTGTGATATTAATAATAGCCAATTAAAGTTGCTGAAACTGAGCTGAACTTTTGTTGCTCAGTGCTGCCCAAAGATCCTGGTCAGTATGTGAGCATCACTACTCTGCCATTTGCCATATTCTGCAAGCCAGTGACCAACAGGCATCATCCTGTCTCAAGTAGCCCAGAGAGTTAGTTAAGTCTCAACAACATAAAACAAAAAGCTGGGGGAGTGAGAGATTAGAGAGGTCAAAGCTGAAAGCAGAATATGATAGTTACAGATCACTTCATTTTTTTAAGATTAACAGATACTGGCAATTATCCTTTGACCCTTTACAGAGATGCCCTGCAAAGCAGGAAGAGTCATGCACAGGACTAAATCTCTCTGTGTTGGCTCATTTCCAGTTACCACCTGAGGGCAAGGCAGTGGTAATCTCTATTTGCTTCCTCTGATTTTCTGACTCTCTCCTCAGTTTGGTTCCCAACACACAGAAGACAAAAAGATTCTGTGTGTTCTCTCTCTTCCTAACTCTGACCCTGTCCCCACTTCAGCCTTGCAGGTTTTAGTGCTGAGAAGGAGCAGCCCAGGTGGATCCTGTTGTGGATGAGGATGGGGATCCTCACAGAAAAAGATCACTGCACTTGAAAACAAACTGAGAAGAACTTCAGATCTCTGTTTTGGTGAAGAAACAGATATCGGATGTCTTGTTACAATGGTTATAAAGAAACTGATAAAAAACCTTGTGAGTTTTTGAGTAGGCACTTGTGAGTTAAAGGATTGATGGCCTTTAAGTAGCAGGGCTCATCCACCCTATTTTAATCTGTTTTCTCTCTAGCTGTTCCTCCCTTAGTTTAGATGCATTGTGAGAGAGAGACAAACAATTGAGACAAGGAGGAATGGTGGTTGACTTGCTATATCAGAAGGAGGTCAATACTAACATATTTCTGAGTCACTGAACTGTGCGCTGAAAATGCTGGTGATTTCAGAGATACAGCAAAGAGCATGCATAAAGCACATGCAATGACACATACACATATACACAAGTGTATAGAAGACATGCACACATATATGTAGCACACGTACAGACACACTCACACTCACATAAACAAATACCACAGTGACGTCCAATGAAAGAATGTGTATTTTCTCAGACAATCCCAGATAAAAGGATTGCTTGTTTGATCTGCTATGTTGACTGTGAAAAAAAACAAGATGGAAGCGTGGGCAGAAGTATGAGGTGGGCAGAGAGTGTTAGAGAGTTCAGGATTATATCTCAGTGCAAAAATGCTTTGGCAGAGTGCATAGGTATGAAAATGTGAAGATAGAAAGAAAGGCAATTCAATTTCTTCCATTTTGAGCCTTTATTTTACTAAAGAGGTGAAAAGTTCTTAAAACATTGAAGAGAAAGGTTTATGGACTGTTTGAGCTGTGAAAAACCCAGTTTAGTTCACACAAGCACTGGTGATTTTCTCACTTTCTGTTGATATGTTATGCATGGAGCTATCACACCAGTGATATTTCACAATGTTTCTTAGACCCCTGAAAGGTCATGGGATCAGTTGCTGACAAAGTTCTGCTACAAATTCTGATCAGACCTGCAGGTTTCAGTGCTAGATAAGGTATGCCTGAGCATTTCTCACTTTGTAGTTCACTGAAAGTTTAGGGAAACTACAAGCTATTGAGCACACTAAAACAGGACAAAAAAAATCATGTTTGAAATGAAGATGCTCCTCACATCTATCCAGCGTGTTATGGAGCACCAGATGGAAGTACTAGGAAAACCATGCCTGTTGAGTAATTTGAGAATAAAGGATTTGCTACACTGTCAAAGGATAAAGATCTTCTGGTGTATTTGAACAAATCCATTCCTGATACCCTAAAACTCAACAATGAAAAGTAAGCTATTTGCACAAAGAAAACTGGAAATCTATGTAGTAAGTCTGACATTTAATGAACTACATGAATGGTATTCATCATTAAGTATGTAAAATGCACAACAGCAAAAAGAAAGATTCTAAGAAAGCACATATATATCCTGGAACAAACAAACAAACAAAAAAATCAGCATAATAGAATGGTTAAGGAGTGAAAAATGGTCCAATGAGTTTCCAGCCTTAATAAATGACTCTGAAAATTCCCGCCCTTTGTTGATTTGTAAAATAGTTTAACAGCTCAGTGTGAGCACGCAGTAAAAATTTAAGTCTATCATAGAGCTGAGATACAACCATTTAGGTGTTTTTGTTTTTTCCTGGTCTACTACATGCTCTGTCAGAGAAGATTTACTGTAGTAATGAACAAGTAAGAAAGGGGCCTTGTACAAAATTTACTCTGTTCTATCATTTGATATTAATGCTGGAGCTCCAGGAGAAACAATCAGGCTGGCTGACACTCATGCGTGTGAATCTGAACGAGTCCTACAGTTCTGCTATGATCCACAGCATCTTCTTGGGGACAGTCAACTCTGTTTCACTGGTGCTAGGTATCCATCATAATTGATCTTCCCTGAGGACACTTTAGTGTTTCTGAAAGAGGAAGGGGACCTGTGACAGAGTTTTCCCAGAGCCTTGAGAGTGTTGAGGAGGCAGAAGTTAGCTTACTCACATAACTCCACCTGTATTGCTGCTGAGGTAAGAGTCCACTTTACATACATAGTGTAGAAGCAGCTTTGCAGTTTGCTCCATATTGACTAGTTTAAAACAATTTCTGACATGCTTATCCACAGCAACACAACAGTTTAAGGAAAAGAATGAGTGCCTGAGAGATGGCCAGAGGGATAGAGATGGTGCAAACATGACATGCTGGCCATGGGTAGGCTGAGAAGCCCATTCTCCTGATTTATTGTCTAAGTCACTGTCTAGGTATGCATCTGCTGCCCCCTCTAAGCATGCCTCCTGGGGTGGTGGAGAAGTAAAGAAAAGAGTTATTGACTTCTCAGCCACAAGAGATAAAAGAAGCTACTGACACTGTGGTGTATGGTGCCTCTTAATTGACTCCTGGAATTTAAGACTTAGTCTTCTTAATGCCATGAGGTGTCTATTTTGCACACAGATGGGATATGAAGGTCTTGATTTTCAGCCAGCCTGCACAATGCTGGCTTGGTTCACAGATTATGTGGAAGCTGGATGGCGAGGTGACCTGAAAGGGGCTGAAACACCTCTGTGATAACAGCAGTGAGAGAGTCAGTTTAGTGAGGGTAGGACTGAGCATCTTCATACTCTGCTAAGTGGTAAGATAGAGGGCCTACAAAAAAACCTCAATGCCTTTATAACATTACTGGTCTTAATTAAAACCAATAACAAACCTACTTGGAATAATCTTTGTTGGTATATTTTGTGTGTAATTTTATTTTAACATATGTCCTCCTTTACTTTTCAGATACTATTCTATTAACTGATCTCACTGTTGGCATTTGGTGACGTTTATCTGTATAGATGCGGAATAGGTGAAGGATGTTGGGGTTTTCTGATACATTTGAAAGATGCTTTGGTACTTTGAAATATGCGTATGTTACAATATATATCAATATAGTAATGCAAAACAGGGTGACTGGGCAATGTGAAAAACATGAAAGGAAGTGTTTAGACAGGATAGCTGGTGAAAACCACGATTTTGTACTGAAAATCTTTCTGACAAAAACTGGGATTTAGAATGCAAAACTGCTGGTGTTTTGGTAAAGAAGAATCTGTGTCTTTTATTGCGTGCTTTAGTTCAAAACAATTTTTAATTAGTTATAAATAATGACATTGTTTCAAAAATAATCCTGAGTAAGGTAAAAAAAACCTGATCACCACTATCTAGATGTACCTATTGTTGAGGAGAAGCAGAAGCTATTATAATCTAATGCAGTTGGCAGCCGTATTTGTGGGGGCAGAGTGTCATATTTTTATGCTGATGTGCCCTTTATGGGTTGTTTGTCCCTCCAGTAACTGCTGCCCCTATCCAGCATTCATCACCTACAGTCTTCTCAGCCCATTCTGCCTCCTTTCTCTCTTTGAGGTGAGTCTCTTGTTGAGGAACTAAGGATAATAGAGTTCTCGTGGAAAAAAAAATCACTGAGCTAATGCTTTTGATCTTAAAAGATCTCCTAAGTGTTCCAGAGTGAAGAATGGTTGTCTTATTGAGAGTTTCATTCAGATAATACGTTGATTTTATTCATCAAGTTGGAAAAGTGACTGGAAGGACAAATTGCATAATGAGAATTCAGAAGATGTGATCTCTGGTTTTGGCTCTACCACAGATACATTCCTGCCTCATACCTGACCATGTGTCTGCTTCATGTTACTAATGTGTAAGTGGGGATAATGCACGACTTACTGAGTGGTCTGAGATGTAGCTTAATACTGTTTGGAAACCCAGTGGGGTTTTCTAATGATCAGTGGTTGAGCAGTGACGCTCATATTTTTCCTATTGATCTTTGCCATGTATTTGACTGACAGCATTGAGTTACTTGTTCAATGACTAGTCATATCACTGGAGTTTCTGATCTGAAAGAACTACTGAAACTACCATAGGAATTTTGTTGTTGGGCTGATACATTAGATGCCCAGTGCCTTAGCCTTAAAATTGTCCTCACCTTGAAAAATGAAAAAATGAGGATTTATTAAGCAAAACTTTACTTACATTACAATGTCATGAGTTGCTTCTGGATTGCAGTGATGATGGAACTTCAAATTGAAAAATATTCCATCTAGAAAAGGCGTGATTCAATCTCTATACCTGAATTAATCCTTTTCATTAGAAAGTAAGTGGTAATATAGAAAGAATTAGTGAGCAGATCTTATACACAGTTTAATTCTGGTTGGGAGTCTTTTTGTTTGTTTGTTCTCTTACTTGTCAGTGACTGTGGGTTTTTCTGTTCTAGTCTAGCAGAATTAATTCCTTGTGTCAGGTAAGGTGATTCACATAAGCTTGTGTAGCACAATGGGCATTGAACTTGCAGTCCTTGATTCTAAAATAAAATGCTTGAGAAGGAAATGTGTGTATTTTGAATTAATAGAATACATATCAGGGTTCTAATTTAAACTGTGTATCAAAACAAGGATATGAATTCAGTGAGTGTGATCTTCAGCTGAGACATCAGTTTACAAACTGGTTAATTATGTATCTTGAACACATAATTAGAGCAAGGGATAAATCTGTTTGTATATCAAATAACGGGGTACTCTACCATCAAAACTAAAGGAATTCTCTAATTTTCTGGGAAAGGCATTTTTTCCTCCTTTTCATTTTAGAGATCAAATAGATCATATCCTCTTTTTTTTTTTTTTTTTTTTTTTTTTTTTTTTTAGGAAAAGCTAAGTTAAGAAGACTTTTAGAGAGAGGTGCTATTTGCTACCTTGCTGTTAAAATATTTTTGCTGTCTGTAACCACAGTATTTCAACATTGTAATGCTAAGCAGGGAGCACGAGATTACTAGTTATCTTCTCTGATTTCACTGTTTCCTGTTTCATGTCTTGTCTAGCCTAAAATTTTTGTAGATAAATGCAATTTCCAAGTTAAACACAGATGTGTTGCAGTGTAATTCTGGCAGGAGCTATTGTGTTTATGCTATAAGAGGTGGTACCTGATCTTGCTTGTGTTTAAAGCTGAGAAGACAAGAGAGCCAATTCTGATTTCCTTCAAACATGTACAGTGATTTAAAAAAGAAAATCTCCACCAGCAGGTAATTTTCAAAGGAGAACCAGGCCCACGGTGAAGAATTTTTTTTCCAGTTCTTCCCGGACTCTTACAAATACCTGCCCTTTGTTCCCTGGGAATTATGCTTTCCTTTGCAATTTTTGAATGTGCATTACAGCAGTTTGTGGAGATGCTGATACAAAAAGGATAAAGGTTAAGGATGTTCTGACAGGTATCACCCAGTAAATAGGTAGGGGAAGAGAAATAGGTACTATAATGCAGAGATTAAGAGAGAGTGTTACAAGAAAGGATGTAAAGATGCATGTAAATAAGAGAATTAAATAGGAAAAAATAAGATAGTAGATCATGATTGAAAATTGTTAGCATGAAAGTACAAGGCAGGCAAAAAGGAGCCAAGACAATACTTATTGAAATTTCATTCGTCAGAGGAACAAGAGAAACAG
>NW_010298869.1:10026-17564 GCF_000700745.2 Antrostomus carolinensis | reverse complement strand
AGCAGGCATAAAATCATACAGTTAAATTACAGAATACCAACACTCTAAATCATGCATACATACATACAAACAAGATGCTTAAAAAAATAAATGTAATCTTATTTTAAACAGCTTATGGTCGCCTCCAGAACCAATTTAACCATTTTGTCTGTAATACCCTGGCATGATTCCTGTAAAAATGGGTGCAATTTGAGATTCAGCAAGTCGGAGCACAATTTTACTGAAAAAAAAAAAAAAAATAAAAAAAAAATCAACCTGGTATATTAAAATAACGTTAAAAGGTTTTACTTAAACTCACAAATCACGAATTGAGGCGTGACTACCAAGTGGTGCTACTTAACCCCCTCCACTCTGTTTAAGGATTACAGCAGCTATCCATTGTTTGCGACCTCTTTTAAAAATTAAATCCAGCAGATTACAGGTAGGATTTTGAGAACTGAGTAGTCAGTGAGAAGTTTGTGAGAAGAATGATGATAAAAAGAGCCATTGCCATCAAATTATTCTAATTTTATAGTTATATTTATAGTTGTGTGTTGGATAAAGCCCAGGAGCTGGAAATACTTTAAAATCCTTTTTAACTTCTTGACTGTAATTTTTCTTTTCAAGTGATATGTCTATTGTGCCTATGTGAAAGTTGTTCAGAAATTGGAGATAATACTGAAGTTTAACAATACTTTTTTAAATTTTAACTTCTTCAATATTACTGACAGGATTTTTCTGGTTATCAGAACACACTGATTTGTGAGAAATCAAATGCCCGACTAATAAAAGTACTATAAAATCTGGAAAGCATTAATAAAAAAGATTACAAAATGGCTGCTTTTAATAGAAAAGAAACTAAGTCTACATTCTTCTATTCTCTGTCATAGACTAATATGTTTAAGGAATTTTGACAATTGTATTGTTTTGACTTAATCATAACATTCCTTACAGAAATATTAATATCTACCATAAAATATATATCACATTTAGGCATATCTAACTTATTTAAGTAAGATGAGTAGAAGATATAATGCCTTTGTAGTAACAACTATTACAGAACTTTGGCACAAAGTTAAGCTTTATTTTTCAAAATGGGTACCTGTGAAGTTGAGTACCAGTAGATTCAATGAGATTCGATAAGGATTAATGATGCATTTGAATTTCAAACACTATGTGCTTTGCTGAAGTGTAGGATAGGGTATTGCTCTATTACTTTTTCAGGTGAATTTGAAAGTGTATTTTTGAAAGTGTTGTCTCAAGCAGGCACCAGATCAACTTTTAGAACAGCTGATTCATGATTCTGCACCCTTAAAAGCCCAGCAAAGCCCTCTCATAACAAGTGATTTCTTAAGTTTCTAATTTTGTTTTATAAAAGATCTGGTTCTGAGACAATCAGGAGGACAAATAGAGATACAGCAATCTGATAACCTATTGACAGAAGAGTCACATTACTTAGTTGTTACTAATGGTTTTATTGATAACGATGAATAGTGATTGTCACAAATTCCATCACTATTGCACAAAAATTAAAATAAACACACTTTCTATATCTAATTGAAATGTTTTCTTGAACTGAGATCCTTCTGTTCAATTCTTTTTTCCTCCAAATTACTAGCTTACCTTGGCAGATTGACAAGTCCATATTGGCATTACCAAAATGTTCTCACAGATTTCACATTCCCTGGCTCTCCCATCACAAGAAAACATACATGAGATCTCACCTTTAAAGACTTCATAAACCTAAGCTCAAGAGCTATAAGCATAATAAATTAGTCCCACATTAATTGCAATGGCATAAATGTCATATTTCTCATGACACTGGTCCATCCATTCATTCAGAAGTACTGCTGAATTCTGAATACTTTCAAAACTTGTGATTTAAGCCATCAGAAAATTTTGTTTTGAGAACACAAGATGGTAGGTCAGTCACACAAATGCTGAGAAGACATTTCTCACCTTGGCATACACAAAAAGGCAGATTAGCTACAAAATTTCAAATGCTGTAAAACCAGGGCTAGTATACTGTGACTGAAGGGTAAAATTAATAGCACAGCACAGAAGCAACCCCAACTGAGAAATGGAAGTTAACCTATCCTGTATGTTTGTGTTGAAGGGAATGATTATTTGTAACACGAATCAATTACTCATGTTTGTGATACTGTGCCATGCCACTTACCTGTTTATGGTACTAATTGTTAAGGTAATTTAAGACTAAACATATGAACTGTCTTAGATTTTATGCCTTCAGAGTAAAACACTGTTTAAAATGTTGTGATTAAAATATTCTGGGAATGTATTTTTCACTTGGATTATTTTTATTATAATAAAATGAATCCCACTGTGGATTATGTCAGTCCTGTCAAATTCTATCATGTCAGCCATCAGAAAGATAAATGGAACAAAGAATGGAAACAAAGAGGTAGGTTACTGAGCAGGAGACAAATCAGGATGTACATACAGTGATAAATAGAGAGGATGACATAGAAGGATGAACGGAGAACTGACAGTACAGCATGGAGCAGAGGAGGAGGAAAAAAGTGATGCTATCATGAAAAGGGAAGATAGCTCTAAACAACAGTGAAAATCTCCATTAACCCATCTTCAGTAAACAGTCTAAAACGAACAACTTTATCATGCTTTAAAATAGTTTTAGGGTATCTCAGTACAATTTTGTTTGACCTTAGATATTTGTCATCCCCTTCCTATCAGAAATCCCAGAGACAGGTTTCTGTGGATCATACACTATTCAAAGGTTATGTCAAGAAGGCATCAATGCATTGCTGGTGTTTATACCATCCTTGTTTTTAACATTACAGTGACCCAACTCATTGTTCATGATAGTGCCTTCTAGTGCTTTTCCCCACCCAAAAATCTGTCTCCCATCTGTAATTACATCTTGTCCCATCTATTTCATCTTTCCAGATCTGTTAATCATGAACTACTCTGTTAGTAAGTACAAAGAGAATGGTAATATAAAGCGTAGTCTTGAGTTTATTTTAAAATATCGCATAGCAGTGCAGATGGGCTTCTTGCGATTCTGGATAACTGAGGCTTGTAGTGTTACAGCAGATTACTTGTTCCATTGAATAGGCTTGAGGTGCCTGTCACCTTGGTACCCAAGCCCCTGTGAAGACCTGCTGACAGTAATGAGCTGTTAATACTGCTCTTCCTCAAACAGGTGTTTTCAAATATTTCGATTGCTTGGATGGCATGTTAAAAGAGAGAAGATTTCATGGATTTTCTTTTCCTTTCTTTGCTGACTGAGTAGCATCCCAGTGGTATTTACAGAAGCTGATTATACGGAAACATAACGTTAAGGAAGAGCATTTGATTTTTTTTTTTTTCCTTTCTTAGTCATCTAATGTAATTTAACAGCTAGAAAGAGGAAAAACAGACTTGTGATTTCCCACCGTCCTGACGACAAGCAGCATGTATCATAACGGTCCACAGAAACCAATTTGGGAGCCACCCTCTAGGAGCATGCACTATAAAGAGAAATGTGTTGTCTGTGGATGCTCTTGGACATGAAGCTCCACAAGGAATTTAGATCTTTATTTCAGAAGTGAAGCTGGTGGCAGCGTGCTAGTGAATACCAGTTCCTGATCTCCCAGAAGTGAATGACCTCCACACAAATCTATAATCACAGGCATTTTGTACCACTGCCTGTCAGCTGTCATGGATCTTCATCTTAATAGTATGTAAACTTTTTTCCATTAAAGTTTTTTAAACATAAGTCATGAACTTCAGTGTCTGTTTTAGAAAGGCAAGTCTGGACATACAACATACTGGAAAGCAGCACAGGAACAATTTCAAGGATGTGGTAAGCGTGTTGAAGGAAAATCAAGGCAGGAAGAGGAGTGAAAACTGGAAATATAGTCACAACTCTTTATCAGAGATTGATTTCTGCCTCCCACATGGGAATAAATATTATTTTAATACTTAATGGAACTTCAAAATTCCTTCAAGATTCCTTTTTTAGTTGAGGACTAATTTCAATTAACCTCAGGATTTTTAACTCTCACATGAATTTCCCACTGATATCTGGTATCTAGATATTGAGAGCAATTATGCCAATCACAAATTCTTTGGGGAGAGGCTTCAGTAATTTATACTGCATTGATGTCAACTGTGTACAAAGCAAGACTTGTAGGTTAAGGTTGTCAATAACTGGCCCTAGGATAATGATAAATATATATTTTTGATAGGAGGTCATAAAGCACCCCAGGGTAGCTACCAGACATATAAGGTGTCTGATCATTGTGTATTAGCATCTCTCAAATCATTGAATGGTGTCATCTTTTCACCAGAAATGATGTTTTCCAAAAACGTGTTTGTTATTAAGAGAAAAATCTAAAGGATCCACAAATAAAAAACATAGCTTAGAAGATTGTAACATCAGCTGACAAAATCCAAGAGCCTGAAAATGTGACTTAGGTCACAGCCCGTGTTTTTCTTCAGAGTAGCACAAGAAGAAGGCAAAGTTGCATTCCTACCATTGAATTTCCTGTCTTTTGTCATTTTTGTCATGATGTTAACACTGATAAGCCTTCAGCAGTGCCAAAGGGTGTATGGAAATGATCACATAAATGCAGTATTACTATGCATATAATTAATGTAATAATAGAAAACATGCACAAGCTACTGCTGTGCTTACTTTGACTTTCATTGGTTGAACTAGAATCTGAACTTAGTTTCAAGTGTTAATATGAACTGGAGATGAGGGAAATGTACTAATTCTTGGAACCATTGCCCTTCTGAAGAATGACAAGGTGGAATTTTCTAGGATACTTGAAATTTTAGTCCACTAGTATGATTACAGCATGTTTCAATGCAAAGTGGAATTTCCTAGTTAAGAATGTATCTCAGGTTCCTAAACCCCAGGCCAGTGGAACCTGAGTGTACTGTGAAGGTGAAAATGTTCAGTCTCCAAAGCAAGAGAGCCATCCACATCAATTTGCAGCAGGCTAAGTGGCATCAGCTATGGGAGGCAAGCTTACAAAGTCTAGCTTAGAGAACTGTACTGCAGAAGCTACACAGCACAGAATGAAGGAATTTGCATAAACAAATTAGGGACTTATAGCTAAGTCTATAGAAGCATAGTGCTGCAGGAATGAAGATGATGTAGGAGAAATAATGCCTCCTGTATAGTATTAAATAATGTTGACTGTATCAAGGAAGGAACTTGACTGGTTTATATTCTACAGCAGCTGGGATTTACATTGGACCATACACTAGGGAAATCTGTGAAGTAAGCTTTACTTGTGGTATTGCAAAACTTTGAGGTTTTACATTTGCAAATACATGTGCAAATATATTTCTGTAGTCTATGTGAATGTGCATCCCACTCCTCCCCCTGAGATTCACTGAGGAGTGAGCACCAAATCTAAAAAAGAAAGCCCTCAGTCAAAGCAGCCAAAATTCTCCTGGTACCATGACTACAATGGCACTGATTAGGCACATTGATTCAGTGCAAAGTTAAAAAGAGGCCCATGCTGCCTCTTCAGTTTTATGGCCTCTGATGATTCTCTAAAAGCACATGCACTATGAATTTCATTATTATAGTGGCATCTGAAAGCAGTCAAGTTTTCTGATTTCAGGTTTCACTTTGCTCTTCTGAGACAAGCAATGCAAAAAAATTAGTTAAAATAGGCTGACAGGAGATAATTAGATAGCATTTATGGAAGAGTGCTTGCAATTGTGATAATACTACATTTTCAAGAGAAATTTAGAGCCTTCACATACCACCTGTTTGTATTAATCTCATCTTATTTTCTTTCAAAATAAGGTTAACTGTAGAGATAAAATCTGAAAGCAGAAATTGCAACCTGATACTCCAAAGTGTTGAAGGTAAAGTGTCAGTTTAAATTCCTTAAAAAATGTGTACAGAAGTGAAATCTGCATGGAATCAAAAAGGCAAATGGATGACAAATGTTAATGTTATCAGCTATATACGGACCCAGACCTAGAGAAGCCTGTGTGGGAGAACTTTGTATCCAGGCAATGACATAGAACCAAGGTTTATTGACAACTTTCTAAATGATTCTGAACTTCCAGGAAGATTTTCCTCCAGCTTTAAGGGGTTTTAAACTTCATCTCCAAACTTAAGTGATTCTTCCATTCCTAAAATTTTCTAATATTGGTTGTATACTTATAACAGTTTCAGCAACTGCACGCCAATAGCAAGTGTTGTAGAAAATATGTTTTTCCTTATAATGAGAGCAAATAGTAACAGAGATCCTTAAAAATGCAATATAACTTTTGATGCACCATGTAATGATACCTGCTGTTCTCATCACAAATATCTTCTACTGTGGCAAAAAAAAAAAAGCTATATTGACATAATTTAATATATTGTGTATATCCAAACACACAGCCCAGGACAGCGTTTACTCACAGATATCTTTCAGTGAACATATGCATTTTTATTTTTTTTTTCAGTTATAGAACTGAAATGGTACATATATATTTGAAAAGTAAACTTATTGTTACAGGAAGAAACTACAGTGGCAGAAACTGCTAACAAGAGAGCTTGATTAGTGTCCTCTGTCCTTACTCATCCTCAGTTGCTTCTTTACTAAAGAGGGTCTCTGAGATGCTGAACACCTGAATGTCTGTTGGATTCATAACTGCAGGTTCCCACACTTGAATATTTTTGTTTAAAAGTTCAAGTTTTTAGGCTATAGATGTCAAGCACTTTTTTTGAATTGGAAGCTAGGCATCATACATCATTATCTTCTTATGAACAGTTTCAATAAAACATTATATATAGCCACTTGGAAATATATGTTAAGATTGCACATCTAGAGTATTTTAATCCTCCTTGGTGAATGTCAAGCCCAGCACTGGATGCCAAATGTGGCTTCCCATTTTAAGAAGTTGCTGTCATCACTTCTCTTTGACCCAGTAGCTCTGTGAGGAAGAGGAAATAAAAGGTTCAATGGAAGCTACATGGTAAGTATTTTCAAGGAAAAATTTTCTGCATGACAAGTTTGACATCTCAGATTATTAGCTTCAAGTTGTGCTATTCTGTCCAGCAGAGCAGGGTTTGAAAGAGAGAGTAAAAAGAGAAAGGAATGAGTACTAGTCAAGTGATTTGTCTTGATTTTGATCAACTCTTGAGCAGTCTTCAGGCACAACACATAAAAGTCCTTGTTGCTGTAAAACATCTGCTTCCACCATGATGTTGATTGTCTTCCGGGTACTGATATGACTGCACAGCTAAAGAGAACTCAACAAGGTTTAGTGATAAACAAAAACAGTACAGACGTATCTGTTCAGAGGTCTGTTTAAGTGTTTTTCTCCTCTCATGAGCTTTATTTATTTATTTATTTGGGGTGCATGCCATCCTTTAAAAAGAAAGAAACAATAGAGAAAACAATAAAATAGTGGTAGTGCAATAAACCTTAAAATTTAAACCGCGAGCAAATAGTTGTTTGACCTAAAGGGTGGCTGAAGGAGACCCTGGAAATGAGTTGGGAAGGGAAAGGCAGAAATGGTAATGTCAAAAATGGTAATAATACTGTAAAATTATTGTTGGCACCCATGTTGGGAGCAGG
>NW_010298869.1:8621-9914 GCF_000700745.2 Antrostomus carolinensis | reverse complement strand
CTGATGTGTGCCAGAGTTGTAGCATAACATTAGTTTGATCCAACACAACTCTCTTTAACAGTGAAAATTGTCATGCTACAGTGGGATGAAAAGCAGGAGACTAAGCAGGTATGGCTGTGACTGCTGTCATTCTAATTTTTTAATAATTACTGTATGAGTTTTAGAAGACTCTTCTTGCAAAACTACACTTCAGTTTTGACTAAAAATTTTCAACATATTTTCTTACCCAATCAAGTTTTGTTAATGGAGAAAAAATGGTGTAGAAGTCAGGGAACAATTCAACCCCCTGGGCAGTACTGACATGATGGTTTGACATGGTTTTAAATCTGTTGTATGTACTTCAAATAAACATCAGACTTCTTTACTTTTCATTTTACCTTTTCTTTTTCTGAAGTTTGACATGAATATGTCTAACCGCTATGTTATGGAATACTTCCAGGTCCAGCAACACATGAAAAGCTTTGATCAAATGCCTCTCTGTTCATACAAAGACATCTCCTTTTTGTTCCATGTTTTGAGGAACTGAAAGGCTGCTAGGATAGTAGGACAGCCTGTTCCAATATGGAAGAGTAGATGCTTTATATAACAATTTTGGGTTGTGGAGCACAGCATTATGATTTCCCTTTGGGAGAATTTCCCTGTGGTGATATGGAACTAGAGTCATAAGCTTCATGATTCACAAACTATGGCCAGAATTTTGTACAAAAATAGCTTAATTAGGAGGGTTGTCTGACAGATATACTAGACAATAGTATCTCCACAAGAGTTAGCCAGAAATTCTGTGACAAAATGGCTTTTCATCACAGAAAAATGATTCATCAAACCTAAAACTTTCACTAGAAACTTTTTCTTTTATCTTACCTTTTGGAGAAAGTTTTTGCAGACTCAGGGTAGAAATAATGACAGAAGTCAGAAAGCTAGTCAACACTGCTATCACAAAGAGCTCATCAAAAACACCTGGCCTGGTTCAGGCTGGAAACTCAGCTCTTGACATTCCAAATGTCCCCTGAATATCCTGACTTTTCCCTGGAAGGGTATTTTTCTCCTTCAGGGGAGTTGTTTTGTTTTGTGCAAGTTGAAATACTGAGAAACAGGGACCCAAACCTTGGTCTTCCATGCTCCTGGTGATTTCTTCTATACCGTGATGTACACTGATTTCACCCTGTGATGACACATTGGCTGCTGAGCTGCTTGAAAGGGAGGAACTCGAGCAAGGAGGATGAGCAATGAGGACTTGGGCATTTGGCTGCACTCAGGAGGAACAGCAGAGTGAGGAGCTCCCGCACCCAAGTG
>NW_010298869.1:0-8586 GCF_000700745.2 Antrostomus carolinensis | reverse complement strand
AAGAGATTGAGGTGGGAATTTCCTGCCCCCGCTAGTCTTCATGACATGCTTCTGTTTTTCAGCATCTGGTTAACATGCAGCTCTCTGCTCCTGAGCTCTACCACAAGACATATTCTCTGAGAAACCTTGGTGTACTTTGTTACCACGCCTGAGAGGAAATGCTTCAGGTGACAAGCAACCTGTTCCTGCCTGTGCCAAAAAGGAAATATTTCTTTCTAAAAGCCACTTGATTCCCTTGGATGAAGATGCCCTGAGAGGAAGAAATATGCATGTGAGTGCTCATGGAAGAGCTGAGGTCTGTTGCCAGCATCAACATTGGGAAGCATGGGCAAAGCAATTCTAGATGAGGTGCAATTTAATTTAAGCATTGCCTGCACCGTTTCTTGCAGCTCTCTTTTCATCACTGAACTGTTCTTTTTTTGTTTCTTCTGTTAGCTCCTGAAAAAGCTGTTTTCTCTTTTAATGTACTGATATCACTTCTCGCTTTAGAAAATCTTTTCCTCTTTGTCCAGATGGCTGCTGCTTCTTTCTGTTCTATAAAGGCCTCATGAATATGGCAAAAAAAAAAAAAAAAAAAAAAAAAAAATTAAAAAGTCTTTTCAAATACAGTTGAATTTTGTGGACTGTGTTAAGCGTAATATGTATTTAAATGAACATTGCTGCCCTTGCAGTCTCAGCTAAACTTCAGTTGTAGAACTGAACTGTAACACAAAATTTCTCAATCACAACAATATGGGGGTAAGGAGAAAAAAAGTGTATCTGATACTGAGCTTTGTACTTCTTGAAAGTCAAACAGATTTGACTACAGCAATGTCTAACTAGATATTGTACTGTGAGCAAGACCTTTTTGCCACTTGTTATTTTCTAATTTTTCCCCATGACTGGACCACCTAACACAAAAGACAAAATATATAATTAGAGGATAAATTATATTATTTACACATAGGTAGCAACAAGTAGCAAATCCTGTATTTAATAAGAAATAACATGTTACAGAAACTACTATAACTTCCTCTCCCCACCAATGCTTCTTACCATTTGAGTCCAGTTATTGATCAGAAGAAATTCTTTAAGTAAGAATTTCTATAACATGTTGAAGGAAAGAAAGCGTGATGCCAAAAATAGGCAGCCAGAATCATTATTAGTCTCTTCCTCCAAAATCATAAGATCATCTTAAAAAGAGTATATTTGTATATTTTTATATTTGCCTCTTTTTTTTTTTTTTTTTTTTTTTTTTTGTATACTAGGATTGGTGCTTAAAGCATTTTGTTGAAAATAGAGCTCCAAAATATTTTTTTTTTCGCTGTAGGTTTCCATCCTTATAGAAGAACATCCAGAGTTCAAATCCAGCATACAGAATAATAAAAACTCATCCCTGTTGAATGCATGAGTTCTCTCCTAACTAGGACAAAAAACCTATTTATTGTCACTTCCATTTGCACTGCAGTAAAATGTAACACTTTAATTCATTGTAAGGACTGCACAAAACAATCTCACAAAGTCTGTATTTGGTCTACAACTGTAACTTTTGCTTAAGAAAAACAATTGATATTTGGAATAAGTTCAGCTGCTCTACAGACTTTTTACAGTCTAGCTGTCAGAGGAAGATTCATGGAGAGACCATTAAAATTTAATATTTCAAAAGTGAACTCTATTGTATGCTTAGTACGTATTTTTAGCTTCCATAACTATTTTTATTGTTTCTCAAATACTAAATATTATATATTCAATGGGAGAAATTCTTCTTTTTCTTGCCACTGAGTGGATCCAGAATAACTCAGTTCTCTTGAACTGTATCATTTCAGCATAAGGGAAAGCAGCATTAAGTTCTGTATGTCTTTCACTTCATTGTGTTTCTGTATGTGTACTACTGTATTTCACAATTTTCCTAGTGTTAGTTGATAAAGTATATGTTTTTTCCAGTTCAGGCAATTTTGTTTTTCTTTCTCCTGTAGGTATTTCATAGAACGCTCTCTAAACACATATTTACCAGCGTCTGTAATATTTCTAGATACGGTATAGAGGTATTTTATTGTCTTCCTAATGTTAGTTGATAAAGTAAGTATTTCTCACTTATTGCAATACTGTATCTCTTTATATATATAAAGAAGGTATTTCACACTTCCATGGTTGGGAGTATTCTTCCATTTGTCTGCAATATTTCATTACAGTGTATTTGAAAGTTTCAAAATTGATTTTTCGGCCTATAATGTGTTTTGTACAGAACTTTCTTAGTCGTAATATTGATTTCACTGTATCTTTGAGTCTAAATTTTTTGTACTTCCCAATTTTATTTAATATTAGCTTTGGGTATAAAAGGAAGTGTTAAGTCTTACTCTTTGGTGTTACTTGGACTTTCTGAGTCTCCTCTCCTAGTAATGCTGACTTTACTCTTAAATTGACTTAAAAGTCAGGAGTCCCTCTGGCTGTCAAAAAAATCACAACCAACATAAAAAATCTACCCACCAAATTCTCTGCAGTAAATCTAGGAGCTGGAGTTGACTTTTTTTTTTTTTTTTTTTTTTTACTCATTCATCCTCTTGCATTTCAGTTTTCATCTCTCTATCCCTTCCTTCACAGTTTTCTGTTTCTTACTTCCTACATCCTTCATTATCCTTCAGTTCCTTTTCCACATGTTGTCCTTCTCTTTTTTTTCCCATGGCACCTTACCTAATTACACTGTTCCCTGCTTCTTCCCTTCTAGCCTGCTTTTCTGCTCTATTTCCCCATTTTCTACTACAGCCATGTTTAGGGAATGCAGAAACAAAAGTTAATCTTTTTTACCAGGGGCAATTTAATATTGGCCTGCAAAGACTTTGGAGAGGTAGTGACCATATTTGTAGAAAGTATTCTACCTATTCAGATCCATTGGAGAAAATGGCATTTTGGTAAAGGGGAAAACCTTACAGATTGTTTCAGGAGATAAGTTTTAAGGAAGCAAAAACAGTTGTCACTGCCTGTGTGCATTGGGAATTCAGCTCATAATCTCCTGCTCTGCAAAATGTCCTTTCTCTCCTACTCTCAATTTCTGCATACAGTGAGGTAGAATGGGAAAAAGAAATGGCCTGTGAGGAGGGGAAAGCATGTAAGAACCACAGAGGGAGATGCAAGCTGCGGTTTTTGTTTAAGGAGAAGATAATTCTCTGGTGCTTTATTCTATTTTTTTTCAATGCAGCTAATCTGACATTATGCTACAGCAAATGTAATAAAAACTGAATTATTTTCCACATAAAGAAAGTGTTCCAAAATACTAGAAACAGACACTATTTTTAGAATGTTGTTTTCCATAACAGTATTTGTGCTTTTCCTCCCTGTTATGACATGCTGTAGTGGATGTAGAGAGAAGAACATGACAAAGCAAGCTGGAAAATTAGAGGTATTTGGAGTTGCAAATACAAGGTATGGGACTACAATGCAATGGGCCTAGAATTATCAAAATTCTTTTCTCTAATTCTATACTGGGCCTTACCATATTAGAGCCTGTTCAATTTACTTCTCACAGAAATCTATGAGCACATGTACTACTTATGGTAGTTCACAGTTATTAATGTAGATATTTCTGGATTTCCTTTTGCAGTTCACTATGAGTCTGAAACAAGGATGAGATGCAACCTATGTGTGGACTGAACAACTACATGATTTTTTCAATTGTGTTATTTAAACTCATGGCACTAAACTTACTAAGACGTTTCATTCCCTATGTCTGACGGTATATAAGCTCCACATTTATAAGGTGTAGGTTATACAGTATGACACTGAATTTTAATTGATCAGTGTAAGTTTTAAATAGACCCATTGGGAATATTAATTAATTTAGTACATATATTTGAACCCAAGTTTTGCAAAGACCAAAGCATCTACTTAATTTGTTCTAGGTCACTGTACGGAGTTCAGAGAAATTACCTGCAGCCTATGCTTGTATTTTTGTTAGATCAGAGTCTCCATTAATATTTTGCAGCAATTGCTTTAAAGCAGTTTTTCTAGTTTTCAGAAGTATCTGAAAAACTACTTAGTATATGAGATGTTAGAAAAGGAAACTTAAAATTGTTTGACTCTGGTTGTCAACATATTTTAACAAATATGTAGTTGGAGGTGATGAAGACTATTTACTAACCTCTGATTATGATTAGAATAAAAGATCTTAGCTACAACTTAACAAATAGTAGAAATTAGTACCTTTCCAAATAGCTTTAGAATGCACTAAAGTTATGAAGATACAGAGCAGTTTCACTATAGTTGACACTACATGCAGGGGAAAATAAAACTGATATGGAATATATTTGGCTAGGTAAAATAGGTATCAACAAACGTAAGTCTTGACTGGCAATGTGTGAAAAATATTTAAGTGAATAAATCTAACTATTAATTATGATGTAGAATTTAGTCTAGTTACCTCATGATGATGCTATACAGAGGAAAGATGTCTATGACAAGTTATTTGATCATCTCTGATATAGCATTCTTGCAGTAGAACATCCCATCTTATACCAGGAAATTAGAATATAGGGTACCATTTAAGCTTAAAGGAGTGAAAAGAACTTCAAGTATCGCAGGATTTTTGTGACAAAATTCCAGTCAGTCTTTTAAAAAGAACTATTCAAAACTGCATAGAAAACCCTTCAAATGTACATAGAGGGCAGACTTAAATGTAAGATTTCCTTGGCCAATTTGGTTTAAAAGGTTTTCATGGACCACATGAACACAATGGACTAAACACAACAGCCTGCAGAAGTTTGTTCTGGTTTTGACCTGTATATATGTGTATGTGCGTATACTCAACATCACAAGTGAAATCCAGTAAAGGGAGACAGAGAGTTCTCTGGAAGGTGTGGTTTTGTTTTGTTCATTAGTATTTGTGGAAAAACTAATAAATGAAGCTGGGTTTTAGGCAGAAATAATTTTCCTTCACTAGTTCTGTCTTCGTAATAGGGCACAATAATCATAACTGTATTGTAATTAAGTGAAATCATGCAAGATTATTTTTGCCTAATCATTTGACTGAAAAGGTCAATCTCTGAGGGATCTGGGGGCATTTTGCTGCAACATGAATGTCTTCCTTAGGTCAAATGTTTGCATGTTTCCTTGTTCCTCCTTATCATATGTTACTTTTTTTTTTTACACTCAGAAGATGAAGAGGGAGAGAATTCCTAAAACAGAGTTGTCATTCAACAATGTAGTATTTTTAATGGCATCTTTATTGTGTCTGAAAACATGCACTTACCTTAAAGTGAACTGCGGAGCACTGAAATAGATATAGCCCATAACCTGGGATGGAAAATGTAGGTGCCTCCTAGGAAGTGCTGTGGGACCCTTAATGGCCATAAGTGGGAGGACTTGGTTTTGCAGCTCATCCAGCACAAAGGGTACCATTGTCCTTGTTGAAGGCAGCTGGAGAACTTGGCTCTTCACTCACCATGGCACTAACAGGACTCGCATGTGTGTGCTGTGGGAGTATTCCTTTTCAGGAGCTGAACAGGCATGATCCCGTGTAGCTTGCCCTGCCTGGCAAGACCACAGCACAAACTGATGCTGCCTGGCTCTCTCAGCTGCAGAGAGGTGCCAGGGCCTTTCAAATCTGTTCATCTTTACCCTTCATGGAGATGTTGTTATTTCTTGTTGGAGTAGTTAAATCCTTTTTGCTCTAATTCAAGAGTTCAAAATACCACACAAAACAAGTAACGAAGATTTGTGTCAATGATTTGTGTCATCCTGTAAACTAAAAAGGGGAAGTGAAAAGAAAGCTTTACATGTAGATGCCCCAAGAACTTGCCCAATTCTGAAAAAAATCCATAATTTTTTGAAGCTGTTAAATTAATAATACAGAAAATCTTTAGGAAGAATCTAAGTTTGCATATGAGCATAGGATAGTGTATTCAAATTTGTGATTGAAAGGACCTTGTTTTGGAACACAAGGTATTTTTTCCTGTAAATTTAGTTCTTTTTCCAGTTTAACACTAGAACTAAAAAAGCTGAATTGTAATAATATGTTTGAATGAGAGATATACTTTATGCAAACAAAAAAAGTAAGGAAAGTGACACAGAAGCACTGTGCTTTAGGACACTGACATCTGACTATCAGAGTTAGAGTCACTTAAAGCTTTCACACCTAAGTTAGCATTCTATTTGTTATGATTTTTATTTTAGTTTGCATCTAAGTCTAGATGAAACTTTACAAATATGGCAGAAGGAAAAATCAACATTATGTACAGCTCACACTCTTCATTGGGTTATGAATAAGTGCAACCGTGATATAAGACAGAGAGGAGGTTTGAAAGTCAAATTGAAGAGAAATTTTACAGAAACTGCATTTGTAGTGTATGATAAAGGACAGGCAATGCATTTAACAAATGCTGAAAGTGGAGCTGTTTCAAGCAGTAGGAGAGAATTATTTTTAAATTGAAAAATGAAATTCTATCTAAAGCAAAATAAATGATAAAGTCACTATTCTCTTACAAAAGGCATGACATGATCTCATAAATGAGAGATGAAAACACCTGGAACTTGATAAAGACCTTATAGAACGTAGTACATAGAAAAACATGCAAAATGTGAGATGGAGGTTTTATCTTACAGATGCCTATTAGACTGACAAGACAGAAGCTCTGAAATACACAGTTCTAGTACAGGCAAGTTTGTGGGGAGGAATAATATATTTTATCCTCTTATGATACGGGGAAAAAAGAAATAACCTCTCTCAAGCACATAAGTACTTCATCAGGACTGAAATAGAAGCTTAAAACAATAGCTTGCAGTAATAAATCGGTGGTTTGTGTTAAAAATGTCGAGTTCCAAAAAGGCATATTGGCTCAGCTTTGCTTTAAAAGTAGATGAAATCTAGGTAAATCTTGGCACAACTGTCACAGAGCAGGTACTTCTGTTTTTATGGAAGCAAAATAAGTTTCATTATAAACTTTTTTTAATTTTCTTTTCTTTGTACTTTCTGGTTTGGTTTTGGATTATTTTATTTTGAGTCATTTTCCTTATTTTAAGAAAGGGGAAAAGCTTTAGACTTCATGGCCAAAAAGGATTTTATTTCCTTATGAATTAATAAAGTTGGGAGACCCTTTTAAAATGGTTCACATTACTTTTGCGGTCGTTCCTGTAGATACTCCAAAGTGGTGGATAATCTTAATGCATCCACTTTGACTACAGTTGTCTGGCAGATGCTTTTATGGTGCTCTTGCTCTGCTGAGGTTACTGGGCTTTCAGATTTCTGCTCAGATTCTGTAGAGGATTAGGAAAATATTACATATATTGTTTCATAGCTGTACTCACAGTGTGCAACACAGAACATCACTTACAATTTAAGGGTCTGTAAAACAGAGCTTATTTAACTCCTTTGCTTCAGTGGGTACTGAACTTGCAGCATCCTGTGATAGTGCATTTTATGATTCTTCAGACTAAAAGATGACAAACTTCAATATATGCTCTGAGACATTAGAACTTCTTTTTCATGAAGATACTGGACTTTAGGCGGCAATATTCAGTTGGTATCTCAATAACTGGCTACAAGACCTTATAAAACACTCGAAGCAGAAGTAGAGCAAAATCTATTTCTACAGCTGCAATTTTTTTTTCATTATTTTTTTTTACAAACAAATCCCTTAGTACAGTCAAATTAAAAACCTGCATTTTTGCCAGAATCACTGTGCAACATGTTGCCAAAAATGTCGGGAAGTCAGCCTAATTTTCAAATATGGATATCCAAATTGCACATTTGAGTACTTACATGGATACTTAGGTGTGTAAATGCCCACTCTGTGGATCTAAGTGCTGATTTGAGCATTAAGGTCTGAGATTTAGACATTCCATTTAAACATCCATATTTTATATTGGACCCACAGTATGTATGTGTATTATTAATTTTTAAATAGAGCAAGAGCACATGAGCCAACTATGCATCTTATATAATACTGGGTAGTCGTATGTATTTCTACTGCATACTCATTGGATATCAGAGAATCACAGAGTCACAGAATGGCAGGGGTTGGAAGGGGCCTCAGGAGATCATCTAGTCCAACCCCCCTACCAAAGCAGGTTCCCTACAACAGGTTGCACAGGAAAGCATCCAGGTGGGTTTTGAACATCTCCAGAGATGGAGACTCCACAATCTCTCTGGCCAGCCTATTCCAGTGCTCTGTCACCCTCAGAGTAAAGAAGTTTTCCTTAAGTTTGTCTGGAACTTCTGGTGTTCCAGTTTTTGCCCCTTGTCCTGTCACTGGGTACTTCTGAAAAAAACCTGGCCCCATCCATTTGGCCCCTGCACTTCAGGTATTTATAGACATTGATAAGGTCCCCTTTCAGTCTTCCCTTCTCCAGGCTGAAGAGTCCCAGCTCTCTCAGTTTTTCCTCATGCAGGGGATGCTCCAGGCCCCTCATCATCTTTTTGACCCTCCACTGGACTCTCTCTAGAAGATCCCTGTCCCTCTTGAACTGAGGGGCCCAGAACTGGACACAGTATTCCAGATGTGGCCTCACCAGGGCAGAGGAGAAGGGGAGAACCTCCCTCGACCTGCTGGCCACACTCTTTTTAATGCACCCCAGGACACTCTTGGTCTTCTGTGAGGGTGGTCAGACACTGGAACA
>NW_010298868.1:18036-26443 GCF_000700745.2 Antrostomus carolinensis | reverse complement strand
CTCTCTGGGCAGCCTGTCCCAGGGCTCAACTGGAATAGGCTGCTTCCAAATCCAGAAGAGCTTAGGGCATCTTTCTCATGTGGTCACATAAAAGCTAGGTGTGCTGGCCACCCTTTCCCCCCACACACACACTCTGTTTCTTCTTGCATTTCTGGGGGGACCCACAGAAAGATGAGCAGGGCTGGTTTGGGGGTACACAGCCCCAAAGGGTGCAGCAGCAACATGCAAGAGTGATGCTCATACATTCCAGCACAGTACTGGGAAAGGATTTGTAGCTCCAAGCTGTGCTCTGGAGAAGAAACCCAGCTCATTTCATACCCACAGTTCCCACAGCTAACACTGGGTGTAGTACGTCATGTAATTGATGGTTCCTCCTCCTGCTGATATTTATAGAGGTGAGGGAATGACCCAAAACATCTGCTTAGAATTGGCCTTAATGACTCAATAGAAAGTGGTTTGAAGACTTAGCTAAGTTTTTGATCACTGCTTCTCCTTGCCTGGCCAGGCTGGAACTAACAACTAGACCCTCTTTGTCCTGGGTATGAAAGGGACCTCACCACAGGGACAACGTTGCCTTTGACCAGCGACCACGGTTTGGGGACAGAAATGGAAGAACTGAGTCAGCTGCTCTGCGTGTTGTGCTTGTAACCACATCAGTGAGGGCTGCAGGTCCGTGTGGGATCACAGCTGATCTACCCTTTACCTGGGATTAAAAGATAATTGGTCATTAGCATAACGAGAGGAGCTGAATGTATTTAATCACTTGAACTCGGGTGTCTGGCTCCTGGAGCAGTCAGTGTTGGCATCTCCCTGGCTCTGCCAGCATGGATCTAAGCACTTGCTGCTTTTAGGGTCATAGGTAAATTACTTGGCTAAAGGTAATTAATAAATAGGCTGATTCCAGTGTTTTTTAAAATAGTTTTTAATCTACTTTTTTCCTTTATCTGCTGGCTTCACCATCAGTTTGCCCACTAATCTCCAGCGGAGCAGCAAAAATGCATTTCCCAGTGATGGCTGGGAACTGTAACACAAGAAGGGTGAGAAATAATTCGTCTGCAATCCATTATCCAGGTATTGTTTGAGTTAAGGTTGACTCTTAAACTTAAGTAGCTTTTGTATGTGAGCAAATACGTGTCCTGTTAAAGGTTAGGATACTGGAGAAGGAATTCTGCTGAGGGAGGAATTCCAGTAAAAGTTGTCTTGTTGACTCTGTTGGGGCAGCTGGCAAATGCTGGAGCGCGTTGCTGTGATCCCACTTGAATGCAGAGTACCTGCTCCCAGTAGTAATTTATGGGGTGGCAGAGGAGGCAAGAACCAGAGGTGCCAGCAAAGGGAACAGGGTTTTTTTTTCTTTGCATTCTGTAAGTTTCTTTTTCCTGGTTTTACATGTAACTCTTGTGTATTTGATTGTTTATGAAATGGAGATGATGCACTTTCTGTTTCCAGCTCCCAAGTGGAGTGAAGTAGTTGCTGTGTGTTGATAAATCCCAAAACTAGGACCCCAGCTGCTTTCTCCTGACCTTTGGTGTTTTTATTGCCTGCACAGAACTAAGTGATGCTTCTCCTATATTTGTTTCTCCTATGGTATATTTGTTATAATATAATAGTTCAAGTGGGATGATTTATTTTTGTTTTTAAGTGGAAGGAAATAGTTTTTCTTGTCATTCTATTTTGTTCTCATCATTCTCCCGTTGATGGGTTGTTGTAAGGTCTGGAGTGGGGGATCTGGGTGGTTCTACTTGAAGCTTTGGTGGTAGTGAGCAGTTCATCTGAAGGACAGATAAGAACTAAGGAAAGCAGTGTAACAAATACATTTACTGCTGAAGTTACTCAATCTTTGAGGCTTTATTTAATAACTGGAAGAGAAGAATAAACGCTTGTGCTGGTTGAGGAGATGGTGATGGTAGAATATGCTGGAATGAAAGGCTAATGCTAATTACAGTCATCAAGCACACTGATAATCCAGAGTGGGAAAGCAGGCGGAAAGAATGATTCATGTAGGTCCATTCATGCAAGGGCTGACCTTGGGGCCAGCTTAGCAAAACAAACCCAGCACACCCTTGAGAACACGCCAGGCCTTTGCCAGCTTGAACAAAGCAGACTGGGCTGGGTGTAACTGGGGGGTTCAGGGCTGGGGCTGGAGAGTTGTGGGGTTTCTCCTTTTTTTTATCTTTTTTCTTTTTTTTTTTTTTTTCCTTTAAATGATGGTGATGTCAATGTTTTAAACTTCTGGAAGATTGAAAGATTGCCTGTTGTGACAGGTATTCTGAGTTAGGTTGGAGAAGTGGGTGGTTGTATCCTACTTGATACAGAGATAAAAGGGAATAAAGTTAGATAGCAGCCTTACTAAAAATGGCTCTGTTAGTGTAGGAAGCATACGAGGGGAAATATGTGGGATTATTATTTTTTCTTAATTTTTTTTGTTGTTTTATAGCACAATAGATGGTGATAATCTTGGTCCTGCTGGGAGTAGAGCAGTCCTTTAATTTTAATACAAATTATTATTTTTTTCTTAATTTTTTTTGTTGTTTTATAGCACAATAGATGGTGATAATCTTGGCCCTGCTGGGAATTAAAGATCAATTCTTTAATTTTAATACAAATATGCTATTATGGGTTCTGTGACTATTGCAATTTAATTTTTTTTATAGCTTGGGGGGAAATGCATGTTGTGAGTCTGCAGGAGTCACATAGCAAATCCTAGAAGGCACAAGTTCTCTTAAATATAGTATTTCTAACTATGTGTTGTTTGATTTCTGAGCTCTGAAAATGCATTGACTCATGGTTCTTAGATACCCAAACACTTAGTGAAAAGGTTTTTATTTTTGAAGTCATCTGTGACCACAAGTGCTAGAGTGTGAAAGAATAACAGTAGATCTCTCAAGATCTGGTAGTGTTGATAAAATAACTAAAACAAACATGTTCACAGAAAATACTCTGCTTGATTTGTTGTTTGTGGAGCACTGCTAATGTGTAATGAAAAAACAAGCCCATGGCTTATCTAGGCAGAGCTTGTTCAAGCCGTGGATTTGTACACAGCCGTTACACCGCGCTGGCCCCAAGCCCTGCAAGATAAGGTTGTATTTAGTTTCTACTTCAGGAAAAGTAAAAAATTCATAAAAAAATACATAAAACCTTGTGTAAACCCCAGAATTCATTGGGTTACTTGGAGAAATTGCAAAAATGTCGAGCTGCAGCGTGGCATCCGAGTAGTTTATATCCAGCAGAGACCTAAAATAAACCCCACTCTGCACTGGAGAGAGCAGAGCTCCAATTTAAAAAAAAATAAAATAAAATAAAAAATTGCTGTGCAAGAGGATTTCAGCCCATGAATTTTCCAAACATCATAAAGATGCCGCAAAGCCCGCACCACACTCCATCTTTCTTGTCAGCCAGAGCAACTCAAATTCGCACTCGTTAAACCTGAAGGAGTTTTACAGATCCCAGCGTGTGGACTGATAGCAGATCACATGCAGATGACATTTCACAGTGCCAGCTTCAGAAAGGAAAAGCTACCAGATTTACAGACTCATGGAATGGTTTGGGTTGGGAGGGACCTTAAGGCTCATCCAGTTCCAACCCCCCTGCCATCAGCAGGGACACCTTCCACTAGACCAGGTTGCTCAAAGCCTCATCCAACCTGGCCTTCAACACTTCCAGGGAGGAGCAGCCACAACTTCCTTGGGCAACCTGGGACACTGTCTCACCACCCTCACAGTGAAGAACTTCTTCCTAATATCTCATCTAAACCGCCCCTCTTTCAGCTTAAACCCATTTCCCCTTGTTTTGTCATTAACTGTCCTTATGAAAAGTCCCTCCCCACCTTCCTGGAGCCCCTTCAGGTACTGGGAGGCCACTATAAGATCTCCCCAGAGCCTTCTCTTCTCCAGACTGAACAGCCCCAACTCTCTCAGCCTGTCCTCACAGCAGAGCTGCTCCAGCCCTCACATCATCCTCGTGGCCTCCTCTGGACTTCTTCTAGCTGCTCTAGAAGATCATTTCAGGTAATTATTCTTAATTATCAGCAAAGCACAGCTAGAAGAAAAACTCTTGACCAACTGAATCCTGTTCAGTAACGTGCCCCGTGGAGTAGACGCTCAGCTGGGAGGTTTGCAGTAGGGTGACTCTGAATGCTGACGTTCACCATATACCACAAAATGCTTCTCAGAAGCCTTTGGAACATGTAAAGCTCCTGGTACAAAAGACTAAACCCTGCAACATATCTCGTGTTCGCAATGAAACCGGGAGAACGCGGCTGTATTGTGAAGGCACCAATCCCTGGGATCTGTGTGAGATTAGTGCCTGCAAGAGTGGAGCTTCAGGTTTGCTCACCCGATGAATTCAAACTTTTTGTGTTGGAGAATGTTCTTCTGTTTGGAGAAACCTCTGTTGCTGCTTTCCTTTTGATAGGAAATAAAATCTCACCCCACCTTCAGGGCTGGTGATTGGGAAGGGAATGTTCCAGGCATCTTTTATGTGTCTCCTGCAAAGCACCTGGAGATTCCCCCAAATGAGGGTTGAGGGAATCCCACTGCTGCTGGGAGATGTCTGGGAAGGGGAGGCTTCAGAGGAGAGCTGAGCACTCAACCTCTGATGGAAATGAACCAGTTATGATCATTAACACTTTCTCTGATGCTGCTGAATCCAGTTTGCCCAGTGATGGTTAAAAGTGGGTCATTCTTTGTAGCAGAGCAGTGTATCTGCAGCCTGTCCTTGGAGGGAGGGCTCCTGGTGACTGTGGAGGTGGCAGGCAGTGTGGTGTGCTGCTGCCGGAGTTCTGAGTATCCTTGGACTGAGCAAGGCAAGCTTTTGGCCAAGTAAGCCAGATGTCTGGTGCCCTGTGCCTTTCTCAATCAGCTCTTTGAGGTTTGAGCTCAGGTTCTGTGGTTGGTTGTGCTGAAATTCCTGATTTCATTGATTCTCAAGCCCCTCTTTGCACGGAGACCTCAACCTTTGAGCTGGATTAAGATCTACACTGCAAATCTGATTCTAAATTTGGATCTGGATCCATCGGTACTTGGATTCAAAAGGAGCAACAAAGAGCAACGGAGCTGGGGAAGGGTCTGGAGCACAAGTGTGCTGAGTTCCCGGGTGAGGGAACTGGGGGTGTTGAGCCTGGAGAAAAGGAGGCTGAGGGGAGACCTTCTGGCTCTGTCCAAATCCCTTGGAGGAGGGTGGAGAGAGGTGGGGGTGGGTCTGTTCAACCAAGGACCAAGGGACAGGACAAGAGGAAATGGGCTCCAGTTGTGGCCAGGGCAGTTGAGATGGGATGTGAGGAAGAATTTCTTTGCTGAAAGGGTTCTGAGGCATTGGAAGGGGTTGCCCAGGGCAGTGGTGGAGTCCCCATCCCTGGAGGGATTGAAGAGTCGTGTAGACACAGTGCTGAGGGACATGGGTTAGTCACAGGGGACTTTTCAGTGTTGGGTTCATGGTTGGACTTGATGATCTTAAAGGGCTTTTCCAACCAAATGATTCCATGATTTTCAAGTCTCTTGCATTTTATAACACTTGTACTTCTTTCCCTTTTATGCTCTTAAGTTTCATCTCGTTTTCTTCAGTAGTTAAATGAATTCATGATGCATAAACACAGCTCATCACTTACGGGGCTGTGCAACATACCTAAATAATGTCTCGATGCATTGGGCTTGTTATAGAAAACAATTAGAAAAATGGAAATGGACTGGTGAGGAATGTGTGTCAGTTCAAGGCACGATGCTTTGAAAAGCTGAAGAGGATCCCTGGAAAGAATGCTGGAAGGATTTGGGGAATTTATCTTCATTAGTTAGTCATTTAACTCTCGGTTCTTCCTGTTTTCAAAGATGTTGCTACCGTAAGATCATCTGCTGCCTCGTAACGTGCTTCCTGATAATAGAACAGACCTGCTTTGTTTAAAAGCTGAGAATTTTGTCACACTATCTTGAAAGCCTCTCGAAGGCTTTAATCAGACCCTTTTGATCACACTTGCAGAACAAAAAATTTCCCCGGACTCTCCCGTAACAAACTGCCATTGATTGAAGAGAGGAGTGGTGTGCTCTGTGCAGGCTTGTGTGGGGCTGCTCGTTTTAACCCATTCAGTTCTGGGAAGATGGCTTCGTTAATTGATGGGCTGCGTTGTGTTTTGTTACAGTGGTGCTGTTTTCTTAAGATTAAAACCAAGGAGATGTGGGAGAGAGAAAACTGCCTGTACTGTGTAGGTGTGGTTGGCCTGAATAGGTACCTTCTGTTCATCTGAGTGAAAATTACTGGGAGAATAAATACTAAGTCCTTCTTAGAAGGACACGTAGTGATAGAACAAGGGGCAATGACTATAAACTGGAAGAGAGTATATTTAAATGAGATGTGAGGAAGAAATTGTTTGGTGTGAGGGTGGTGAGACAGTGTCCCAGGCTGGGCAGAGAAGCTGTGGCTGCTCCTCCCTGGAAGTGTTGAAGGCCCGGTTGGATGAGGCTTTGAGCAACCTGGTCTAGTGGAAGGTGTCCCTGCTGCTGGTAGGGGGGTTGGGACTGGATGAGCTTTGGGGTCCCTCCCAACCCAAACCAGTCTGGGATTCTATGATTCTTTCCAATGGCTGTGCCAAGACCTGTGTAGGTTAGGTGGTGAGAAGGAACCATGTCCCTCATCCTTGAGTCCTGACACAGGTGATGTTAGAGAGGCAGGTTTCTGGGGAAAAAGAGTGAAAAAAAAATTAAAATAAAAAATTAACCTTTGACTAAAGTGTTGATGGTTCAGCTCGTGGTGTTGGCCCAACTCTAGAGATGGTTTGAGCAAAGCTGCTTCTGACAGAGCTGTCCCTGCAGCGTGCAGGGTTATCTGTCCACCATGGGCAGCAGGATGCAGGCAGTGAGGGACTCTGTCCCTAAGACTTGCTCTGGGCTGGCTGATCTCCAGCCCTGACACGCTTCTGTGCTTCATCTCCAGGGGGGAAAGTATAACCCTGTGTGTGTTTCGAGAGTGAACTCCTCTCAAAGCAAATCATCTTGCTTACTGAGTGACACTGCACAGCTCCTACCACCAACTGGCTTAGGACAACGGTTGCCTTAATGCGCTTGATTTTATTGGCCTGATGTCAGATGCTAGCACTCAGTAAATCCTAACGAGGCTTCAGTGGCCAGATAAGATAACTGCTGCTGCCTTTGGGGCTGTTCCAGTCTGTTCCAGTCTGGTGAGACACTGGAACAGGTTGCCCAGAGAAGTTATGGATTCTCCATCCCTGGAGGCATTCAAGGCCAGGTTGGATGGGGCTCTGGGCAGCCTGATCTAGTGGTTGGCAGCCCTGTCCACAGCAGGAGGGCTGGAACTGGATGATCTTTAAGATCCTTTCCAACCCAAACCAGTCTGTGATTCTGTTCCATAGCATCAGAGCATCTGCTTGGCTGGAGATACTCTTTTGGCTTGTTGGTCCTGATCTCCTTGGAGGAGAGGAGAGAGGCAGGCGGTGATCTTGGGAAAGGTAGTGGAGAAAATAACTGGAAAAAGTTATTTTTAAAAAAATTGGTTTGTAATTGTGCAGATATAGTTCACTGGTTGATGACTTGGCAAAAGGAGACACTGAGTTGTGGGGTGTTGGTCCAGCATGTCGTCTCAAGGGTCACGTTTCCCATCATCATCCTCAGCATGGGGGTGATGCTCCCAGTGCTGTGACCACACCTCCTGTGGTGACAGAGGACAGTGGGAAAAGGGCTGTTTACTGGGGTCCCTTTCTTTAAAATTCCCCTTTTCCTGCTGGAATAACATAAAAGACCTGAGACAGGCACCAATAGTTTTTGAATACTAGGATCTCTAATATTTTTTGAAGCACCATGCTACATGGAGGATCTACAAAGGCATCACAAATAAGACCTGTCCAGAGGGGGTTAGGGAGTATAATACACCTCTCAGAAAAGGGGAAAATATTAAATTCTGATTTTTTTGTTGTTGTTTTTTTTACTGGAGTACATCCCTGCAGGCACACAGGGAGAGGTTGTTCTCCATGTGCTCAAGAGCCTGGAGTTCCATGCTCTTCAGACCTCCACATGCCCTGGTGTGACAGCGTTGTGAGCTGTGCATGGTTTTTGTTCCTTTCAGTATTTTTGGTTAATAAATACTCTTATGTATCTGCTTTTTTTGAGAGAGAGAGAGAGAGAGAAAGAGAAAAACAAAGCAGCGGCTGCTTCTTTTTGTGGAGGAGTTAAATGCAGAACATTGTTCTCTATTGACTTCATTTCGTTTTGGAAAGAGCACTATAAATGACAGATGTTTATGGTGCCTTGGTGGAGCAGCCGCCGTGCTGTGCGTGCGCGGTTGCCTCGGGCAGAGGACGTGGGAATGTGCTTCTTTGGGCATGAAAGGAGCTGTGGAACCTTGAGTGCCAGTGACCTCCCCAGCACACTGACTGCTCCTCCATGTATTTCATCTTCTTGTAGTTCCT
>NW_010298868.1:3093-17989 GCF_000700745.2 Antrostomus carolinensis | reverse complement strand
TGTATTAACACTGGGTGGGATCTTCTGAACCATCTCATGAAGAGCCCACCACCAACTAACTCCATCCCTTCCCTGGTCCCAGATGACAGGTCCAGCACACGGAGTTGCTTTGATTTGCTCTCAGAAAATCGTTCAGCTCCTTTGGGATGTGCTTAAAAACCTGCTGAGCACCAGGGCTGGCACAAGGGGAGAGGCTGGATAGCACCCAGCAGAAGGATGGAGCAGAGAGGAGGTCCTCTCCTCTATTGTAGTCAAGCTGTGGGGTTGACTAAGGCATCTTGTGCAACTTCTCCCCGAGTCTCCGTCAGCTGGCTTTGGATTTATCTTGGTGGGAAAACATCTTCAAGAGCAGGGCAACGATAACCAGCAACGTGAGTGAACTGGTGGCCAGGAGCTCACACCAGTGGTGCTTCCTTGCTGTATGAAGTTGTGGCTTTGGGAGCTCAGAGCTTCCAAATGAGGCAGGATTCTTTGCTAGTCTGGAAAAGAAAAACCTTTAGGGGAACTTCAATAACAATATTGATGTTTCTTTAAGCCTGTGGTGTTTGCTGTGGGTTTGGCGCTCGGTGCCGTACGCTCGACTGCTCTAAACATCTGTCGAGGTTGCTGTCACCCCACGGCACAAAGGGACTCACAGGGAGGGAGAGCCCATGAGCTGCCAAGAGTGTGAGGGCTCAGAATGTGAGATTCTCCAGCAGCCCCTTGTTCCAGCCCTGAAATACCAACCCCTGCCCTGGGCCCTGCAGCCCGGGGCGTTAGCAGGGTGTGCGGGGCTGAGCTGGCTCCTTCCTAGTGTCTAATTGCCCTTCTTGAGATCTTTGCTGGAGGAAAAGTAGACAAACAGCCCAAATCCTGGCAGGAGCCCAGTGTGGGCAAGATGAGGCACGGCACACGTGGGATGGAACCTGTGTTTGGTCCCTGTGCTGGGGCTCTGCTGAAGGGAACTTGGCATTGCCCATAGAAAGGCAGCGTGTGGTGGGGAGGCACAACCTGTCCTGGTCCTGGAGTGACCACTCACACCACCCCGAGTTACATACCCATTGGTCTCATCTTTGTGTTCACTCAGCCTTGATTTTAACATGGTTTGTTCTTAGAGAACTTAATATTTTGGAGGTTTTTTGGTTTGTTGTGGGGTATTTTTAACAGTTTTTCTTAAGCCTGTCCTCTTCTCAAACCTCAGTTCCTTTGGAGGAGCCTTCTGAGAGCAGAGACCTTCAGTGACTCAGTGCAGGGTTTCTTTGCAGTGTTTTTAACTTCATAACATATCCAGTTACTCTTGAATTCGTGCAGGCTTTGTTCATGTCGCACAGGCTGAGGGTACAGTTACCCCTCTCAGCAAACCTGAGGCCCCTCTGGAGGGAGGTGTGAGTGAGACCCTCTGGTAAAACCTCCATCCCAAAACCCCCCTGTGCTGCTGGGCTTTAATGTCACTGTCCTGGAGAGACCTCACACCTCAGGGTGATACACACAGCTGCAGTTACTTCGCTTAGGGCTGTAGCCTTGGAGAATGGACTGGTACACAAAGCAAGGTTTGTCACTTGAAGAAAAAAAACCTGGAGTTGTTTGTAACAGGAGATGCTCAGAATCCCAGAATGGCCTGGATTGGAAAAAAAATCTTTAAGCTCATGGAGTCCAACCATGAACCCAACACTGACAAGTCCCTGACTAACCCATGTCCCTCAGCACTGTGTCTACACGACTCTTCAATCCCTCCAGGGATGGGGACTCCACCACTGCCCTGGGCAACCCCTTCCAATGCCTCAGAACCCTTTCAGCAAAGAAATTCTTCCTCACATCCCATCTCAACTGCCCTGGCCACAACTGGAGCCCATTTCCTCTTGTCCTGTCCCTTGTTCCTTGGTTGAACAGACCCCCCCCCACCTCTCTCCCCCCTCGGACAGAGCCACAAGGTCTCCCCTCAGCCTCCTTTTCTCCAGGCTCAACAACCCCAGTTCCATCAGCTGCCATGAAGGTAGGACCCTTGCATGAGGATTCAAATGTATCCCTGACCCACAACCAGCCTTGTAGGGCTTTTGATGGCATGTTTGATGTCAATGGCTTTGCACAGCTGTGAGTTAGGAGAACTTGGTTTGGAGTATTTGAAACATTATTCACTAAAATACAAACTTTGGACCTGACAGACGTTATAATACTAATTCCCAAGCTGCCGTGACACCGTTGCTGTATCTCAAATTAATGAGTTCTTGGAGTGCAGCTGCATTTCAAGCCCTCAGTCATCTTCATGGCTAGTATAAAATGCTAATATGAAGATACTGCCAAAATAATTTGAAATAAACCAGAATCTAAAAATAGGAAACAGCTAAGAGCCCCGTTTATGAGCAGCTTATTCTCAAAGGAAGCTACAATCTGGTTAAAATCAGTTCAGAGAGGAAAAAGTCATCAGACATCTAGACAGCATTGAATAGACAAGAGCAAAATACAGCTGTCCTGGGTCAAACGGAAGGTCTGTTTTGGTCTGTTAGTCCAGAAGCCTGCTGGCAGTTGTGGCTGTGGGTTGGACACCAAGGGAAGTGGATAACAACAGGAGATGCTTCCTTGGAGGTGCTGGTTGACCTTCTTGGTTGGCTTTTTGGTTGACTTTCTGGTGGGTCTAGCAGCTTCTGTGGCTGTAGAAGGAGCCTGATGCTCTGTGAATGCCATGTCTTCTTACACGGCTTCAAAAAACCAACAAGACAAATGAATGCCAAGGAAAAAAGAAACCTATCATGGGTTGAAACATCTTCTGTCAGAGCTTTACAGCCAACGTGTGCTGTGTTCAGCAATACCTCCTGTTGTTTGCTCTGAACTGAGTCACAGGGGAGCCCCAGAACGGAGGAGAAGGTGACCGGGCAGGGTTTTTAAAGCAAAATAGCCCGACTGAAACTATTGAAGAGCAAATAGCAAATGCTGATTTACTCTGACAAGGCAACAAAAGGCTTAATCCAGGCTGCTGGTTCTACTGAAATGCAAAAAGTGGTTTGGAGCTCCTCAAACACCTTCAGGTTCATGTTTCGGTGGTTTTGTGGCTGTAATCACACAGGGAACGGTGCAGGGGGCTGTGTTATGTTGGCTGCTGTCTGCCTCATGCTGGCTGTTTACCCGACCTCGATGCTGTGAGCAGCCTCAGTGCCATCCACAAAGAGCTCTGGTGTTATGGATGAACCCTCTTCAGATTCCCTGTGGAAGTAGAACTGGAAAAAAACAGATGGAGGTGAAAACAGGGAGGTGTGCCCGCCTCCCTTTCTAAAAGAATGGTGGCCAGTGATGATGGAGGGGCTTGTGGGCACCATGGAGCAGATGGCTGGGCACTTGGTCACAAAATGCCTAAAGAACATCTCAAACTGACAAACCACACCTGGTTTGTCAGCATCTGGTTGCCCTTGTGCACTGATGTAAGCTACGTCCAAGGGGAGATGAAGGATGGAGCAGTGATCCTGTTTCCTGGATTTTTTGAGCAGGGTGTGATGATGAGAGAGTGTCCCAGGCTGCCCAGAAAAGCTGTGGCTGCTCCTCCCTGGAGGTGTTCAAGGCCAGGTTGGATGAGGCTTTGAGCAACCTGGTCTAGTGGAAGGTGTCCCTGCTGATGGCAGGGGGGTTGGGACTGGATGAGCTTTGAGGTCCCTTCCAACCCAAACCATTGTGGGATGGAGTAGAGACCCATTGCCTGAGACAGAGGATTATACCCACACAAATCAAGTCTAAACAGCATCAAAGCACCATCAGACTCTACGTGCAGTGAGATATGAGTATCCACAAGTCAGACTCGCTGTACTTTCTCACCTGATAAGCGACATGGTTGGCTAGTGGAGCTCTAGCAGATGCTGTGAATGACTGAAGAGGAAATTAGCAGGCCAGCACATCGCTGTTAAAAGTTTAAACAGATACATTTCCCCGTCCTCCCTTTGCCTTCCATCACTTTATATTACTGCCAAAATTAAAAACACATTTGGGATGATGTAAATGAGACGGTAATTTCTCAAGAAGCTCTTTTATGGGCTGTAGGATCGGTCTTATGGTTGACCACAAACACTACCTGGACCTGTCATTAGTTTCTCAGGAAAGAAGTTACAAGTTTTACAAGGTTCTGGCATTTCTACAAAACCAGAAGGAAGGAGCTGTGGAGACTTAACGAGCTGCGTGATAATTCCATGCAGGGCTAGAAAGAGACAAGTCCTTGGGATGACGGTCAGGAAAAAGTGATGTCAAAGGTAACCTCTCTGCAGGAAGCAATTAGGGTGACTGTGCTCATCTTCTAATTACGTAATTAGCCAAAGAGAGAGCTGCATGTGTCCTCTAGGGATTGACTCTCACAGAGTGATTTGAGGCCTGCAAGCCAAAGGACTCTAAAGCTTCTCTCTTGAAAGAGGATATTCCGTTATTTTAAGCAAGAGGCAAATCTGAAGAGAGGATCTGGTCACGCACTGATGGGCTTTGACAGAAATCTCTTGGTTTGTAAGAGCTTTGTTGTAGAGTTTGGCCCTCGGAGAACTGGGGCTGGCCTGAGAGCCCTGGCTCTGACATCCAACCTCTGGTAAGTGCTGTTGGTGTAGCAAAGCACATCTTCTCCATAAATAACCATTCCCTTTATCTGCTGCTTATTCCAAGAAACAGAATTTTTTAAAACCTGAGCATTCTTTTAAGTAACTCTCATATTTTTTTCCCTGCCTAGATTAACCCTGGCAGCAAAGCAGCCATGGCAGACTTGTGCCCTGGAGATATTATTCTGGCAATTAATGGAGAGAGCACGGAGAACATGACACACCTAGAAGCACAAAACAAGATCAAAGCGTGCATGGACCAGCTAGCGCTCTCCGTGAACAGGTAGGTGCTCTTGTGACCGCTTTGTGTGGCTCTTCTGCAGAAGGCTTGTGCCTGGGCCTGGAGAAGATGTGCCCTGAGGTTCAATTCTTGGTGCATCCCCATGGTCTACATAATTGTTGGACCACAGGGATGCACCAAGAGATGCATCTAAGAGGTGACTTCTTGCATGTGTTCTTTAAAAGTGAGACAAACTGATTTTTGAAAGCTCACTGATAAAGGAATTGGGTCCTGTTGATTTATATAAGTCTGGATTCTTGTTTGCACCTTGCAAAGCTCAGGCAGGCTGGGTGCTGGGTCAGATCCTTCAAGCCAACAAAGGTTTAATTGACTCAAACGGGAGAAGCATGAGGATCACAATCTCCTTTGGGTGAAGCCTTCCACTTTATTTCACGTACCATTTTCCTCAACGCCTGTTCAATGAATATACATGACAATATACACAAGCCAAACCCACTTTAAAAATAATATTTCAAAGCAAAATGAAGGCTTGGTTGGTTTTATTTTATTTTCCATTGGAATTAATTCTGTGGCTAAAGGTTCCTAATGCAAATCACAAATTATCCAGTCAAAGTGAATGCTCCTTATAAGGCTCACAGACGACTGATGTTATCTGTGATAGATTGAAATAAGCTTATACAATTTTCCACTTCAGATTAAAAAGGCATTTCCTGCTGTAAAGAGCCATCATTGCCGGTTAGAATTCTCGTGGCAAACATGTTGTTTCTGAGTGAAAGCCTGGGCAGCAGGGAAGGAGCGTTGCTGTAAATGGAGCAAAGCTTCATTGGTTCCTCATGGTTCATCAAGCAGCAGTGTCTGGTCAAAGCTGAGTCCCCTGAGCTCAGCCTGTGCCGTTGGGTTGATGTGACTCCAGAATTGGGAAAGAAAAACAAGAAACCCCTTCACGCAGGTAGAATTTCCTGTCACCAAGGAGGATGGTTGTTTTCCTTTCCATGAGGAGCAGTTCTAGGGAGACTGGATGGTCTTCTACCCCAAACATGGGCTGTGGCCAGGGCAGGACAAGGGTTCCCTTCCTGGCTGTCCACGGACTGGTGGAGCTCTCTTTGGCAGAGATGGGAATCCTTGTGCAGTGACAGAAGGTTTTGGGGAGCTGCCAGCTGCTCAGGTGGTTTGGCAGCAGAACTTCATCAGGAGTTAGAATCAAGTTTTGTTGAAAACAACTTTCACCTGCAGTGTGGCAGCATTTCATTCTCATGTATGAAGGTTTCTACTGTGTGAATTTATGGGCTGAATTCCAACTTTTACACCTCATTTTAGCCATCGGTATCAATTGGCATCTGCTTGGCTTGAGATCAGACCCTCAAGCACTTCTTCTCTGTGGGATGCATGGGATATGTGCTCAGCTTTCTGTTGGTGTCCACCTGGTACTCATGGTTAGGAAGCGGTGCCTGAATCTTGCTGGTGGTAGCTGTGACCATACTGGTGGTAGAAGCTGCTGTGTCAGCATATGTGGTGTCAGTGGCATCTCCATGAAAGTACCTCTAAGAGGTGACTTCTTGCATGGACACAGGTCAGGGGTTGTGTCATGCTGGTACAGCTCTGCTCTATCACAAGAGGACTGGTCAGAGTTCTTGCAGCAATGTGGGTACATGCCTTGGTGGGGTTAAGGATGTTCTGCCTGTTTAGCTTGGCTGAGATGCAGAAATGGTCATTGATGACCTCATGGTGGTCTGGAAGCTGCTGTGTGGAAGACCTGGGCAGCAGGAGGTCTGTGGCTTCAGATTGGGTTTGCCCAACTACACCTACCAAGGTGGATATGTTCAGCTGTGAGACCTTGCAAGGGTGCCTGGAGGAGTGGTGGGTTCTCTATAGCAGATGTTGCTGGTGATGGCCAGTGGTGCAGGGTTGGTGGGTGAGGTGGCCTGGGCTTTGCTAGGCAAGAGGATTGCAATGGTTTTTTGGTTTTGAGGGTGGTTTTTTAGACCTTAAAGCTTTCATCAAGGCGAATTTTAAAGGCTCTAGTACCCTGTATTCAGGAAAAAATAAATGCTCAGGCTTCTGTAAGACAGGAACAGACAGGAGCTGGTGATGGTGAGGAGCTGTTCAGTGTGGGGTGGCTCCTCTCAAGGAGGAGGTCACACTGGGTCAGTTAGGTGGCTCCTCTGAGAGCAAACACACCCCAGCCATGCCTGGAGGAGTCCATGGGAGTGGCCTTTCCCTTGATAGGAAAAACTGAAGAGTTTATTTTTCCTACAGTAGGGAGAGCAGCTCTGGTAGAGCTTTATGTCTATTTTTAGTTTGGCCCAAAGTGAGTGCTTGGAGACATGGCTCTTGGATCTCTCTCTTCTTTCTCAAGTGACCTGTTGGATCCTGATGACTCTGTCCAGCTATTAGTCATCACTGGAAGCGTGTCCAGCACTGTCTCCTCACTGTGAGCAGATCCTGCTCCAGGACCTTTCTCTTGGAGAGCAGGGTGACCTGGTGCTGGTGAAGGAACCATGTCCTGGGGCAGTGATGGGGGATTTGTTGTCTCGTGTGTGTGTGTCCAGCAGCTGCTGTCTGTAACAGCTGTGGATCTCTGCCCTGGACTCTGCTCTGAGGCTGAGCTCCAGGAAAGCCCCACGTGTAGAGGCAGGGATGAGATCTCCCTCGGGCAGGAGGATGCTCTCCAAGCAGCGTCATCTCTGGATGCTGCCTTCATCAAAGTATAGTTCACACATCAACACAAGGAGATTTTTTTTTTTTAATAAGAGTGTTTGTCTGAAATATATTTGAAATAATGAGTTTTTGTTGTATGTCTTCAGTGAAGACATGAAATTTGGTGTTAATTGTGTTTTACCAAAGGAGGCTCCATCCAGCTGGGGGTGTGTGTGCTGAGGGAGGGCAGGGAGCTGGGCACTGAGCCTGGCAGTGAAGGGCTTCCAACCCGCTGGGCTTCTTCCATCCCATGCCCTTTCCCCATGAACCCTTGACATTATGTGTTACCAAGATACAGAACAATATTGGGTTTGTTTTTGAGCTCTGGTCAGTAAATAAATGTCCTTTAACGAGAAAGTTCAGGAGGAAAGTCAGGATGGGGGAGAAGGCAAGAAGGGGGAGTTACTGTGTGGACTGATGGGATGTCCTATGACCAACATGACCCGTCTGGGTTTTGGAGGGGTTGAGGATGCAGAGAGCCCATTGAATTTGATGGGAGGAGACGTTGATTATCCTGTTTATGAAATTAGCTTCATTAAGACATTGGGATACAGCAGTGGGGAAAGAAGTAAAGAACCAGGAGGACTGACCATTTGAGGGTGGAAAAAACCATCAGTCTGTCAGACTTTCTCATGCAGTGCAGGCAACATCTCCCCTCAATACTTGGGAGGGAACAACTGAAGTCAGTGGGATTTCTGGTGTGATGCAAACTTTGGCCATAATCAGGTGTGACCACGTGGTTGAATTGCAAACAGATCAGCACGTCCATCGTTAGCGTGGTCTGTCATTAGGGACGTCGCGCTGGGTTTGATGGTTTTTCTCTTGGCCAGCTGCATTCACATAATCCATCTGGAAGGAGAAAAACTGAGAGTTTCTGATCAAATGTGAACGTGTAATTTCCAAACACCATAATGGGAAGCAGCACCCAGAGCGCTCCTCCCCGTGGCTCTGCAGCCGAAGGACCGTGCCAGCTGTTGGGAAGCACATCTGCTGTGGCTTTGCTTACTGGGAGCTGTGATGAGCTCCAGGGGGGAACTGGATGGGGAGTTCATGGTATGAGGACCCCTGGAGAAGTGAAGTTTTGAGGCAGCAGGAAGGATCTCTGGTGCAAACAACATGGCTGTGTTGGCAGAAAGGAACCGCATCGCTTCCTGGCGTATCTGGCACACTTGCACAACAGCTCCTGGGGAATTGGAGGAACATTTTTCTCTCCATGGGAAACTCCAGTTTCCCTCAGTGGTTATGAACTCAATGCCAGCACGATTATCAGTGATGAGGGTAACATCTGGCACCAGGATCAAAAAGCTGCTGGGATGGCCCTGTGCTAAGAACTACTCACCAAGAGCTGACCCTGTTCTCAGCAAGCATCTCCAAGGGATAGCAGAGAAGTAGGTGGCTTCCTACTGAGTGGTGTTGAGGGAAGGGGCTGTCACAAGGATGAAAATCAAACAAATGCTCAGAAAATCAGGCTGCTTCAGGTGGGATGTGTAAAGTATAAAGTGTCCAGAGCATGAAATGCCCAAAGCCTGTCTGTCCCATTTGGTGAGAGCCGATGGGAGACCGTGTTTGGGGTGCAGCACTGAGGAGGAACCTCTGAAGATGTGGGCTGCTGGCTTTTAAAGCAAAGCAGAGTTGTCTTTCACATAATGCTGGGAGGCTGAGCAAGGCAGTGTCTGGAGCACATCAGCAGCAGGACACAACCTGGTGAGAAGCCAGCAGAGCCTGGGCCTTCTGTCTCCAAGCAGCAGCACCTCGGATGGAAAAGCTGGTTGATTCCCTGTCCTGGTTTTTAGCTGGAACAGAGCTGGGTTTCTTTTTAGGACATTTATTAACAGTAACAAAGGATCCAGCAAGACAGGGCTGATAAATCCCATCTGGATTCTCTGTACTGATGGATGTTCATGTGAACAAGTACTTGTGTATTAAAATCACTCTTATTTCTTGTGATTGACCCTTTCTTCTCCTGGAAGCAGACAGTGTCCAGGCAAGTGCAGAGAAGTCTATGGTCCAGAGATAACCAGCTCAGCAGTGCAGCTGGCCCTCTTCTTGCTGACATATTCCTGTGGATTTTATGTTCTCTTTTAAAGACAACCTTCCCAGCTCCTTTGAACATGAACATCTCTCATGGTTAAGCTGCAGCCCTGGTTGTGAGGGAACATTTGTTACTTCAAATCAGGTCATGCCTCAATAAAAAAACAGCCATAAAATTGGATTGGCTGGAACCAGCGCTTGAGAACAAAGAGTTGAGCACCCAAAGGACCTCAGGCGCTGGACAGGAGAGCTTGTGGCATCACTGATGGTGATCCTGGTGACGCACACTGCTGGAAAGTTCTTGGCAGCACTGTCCAGACTTGCCCTTCTGTGCTAGAGGGGTAAGGTGAGCCTGAAAGCTTCCTCTGAAGCTTTTGTCATCTGCCAGCTGGGAGCATGAAGGCTTGTACCTTCCTGGAGGAGTTGGCCCCAAGCCCACAGTGGGAAAACTGCCAGAAAGGGGATGTTGCAGCTTTTAAAGTGTGGTGGGGGCTGAGCCCTGCTGTGTCCCCCCAGCCAATGTTGGTGTCTGAGGCTGTCCCTGCTCTCGGGTTGGACTAACATGTATTTCTTCTTTAAAATCTCCACTCTGTGCTTTATCAAGGACTCTAAGCACTCTTGGGCAGATCCCCCTCTTTCTTCTCACCCCTGTTCTCCAGCACCGTGCTCAGGGGCAGATCTGTTGTAATGGGTGTGTTGTCACCAGCTTGGTCAGGTTGTGTTTTGCCCTGAGATGTGCAAGGCTGGTTCTGGGCAGCAGTGCCATGGAAAGCAAAGCAGCACAGTAACCTCTGTGTTCCAAAATGGAGCAGTGGAAAATCCTCATCAGCCCATGAAAGGGGTGGGTTTGTGTAAGCAGTGCTCGTCTGGGTGCTGGTGGAGTGTGGCAGGAATTACCCAAGTGCAGGGCTGCAGTGAGACTTGTCAACCATGATCTGTGTGGGGTGGAATCATAGAATCACAGAATCACTAATGTTGGAAAAGACCTCTAAGATCATCAAGTCCAATCATCAAACCAACACCACCATGGCCACTAACCCATGTCCCTCAGCACTATGTCTACATGACTCTTCAATCCCTCCAGGGATGGGGTCTCCACCACTGCCCTGGGCAACCCCTTCCAATGCCTCAGAACCCTTTCACCAAAGAAATTCTTCCTCACATCCCATCTCAACTGTCCCTGGGCACAACTGGAGCCCATTTCCTCTTGTCCCGTCCCTTGGTCCTTGGTCGAACAGACCCACCCCCACCTCTCTCCATCCTCCTCCAAGGGTCTTGCACAGAGCCACAAGGTCTCCCCTCAGCCTCCTTTTCTCCAGGCTCAACACCCCCAGTTCCCTCAGCCACAAGGGAACTCAGCACACTTGTGCTCCAGACCCTTCCCCAGCTCCTTTGCCCTTCTCTGGACACGCTCCAGCACCTCCATGTCCTTCTTGGAGTCAGGGGCCCAAACCTCAACACAGTACTCGAGGTGTTGAAATCCTGTTTTCCTGTGACACGTGGTGTGCAGAGAACCAACATGGGCTGATGCACCAGTGCAGTTCTGCTGAGTTGGCTTGGAGAATTTGTGTGTGTGAAGGTTTTCTGTTGATTCCTGATTTCTGTACAGAGGTGGGGTTTCTCTGGAAGTTTCTAAAAGAGACTCAGTAATGAGTCTGCTGGATGTGTGGCCCCAAAAGTCCCTGGAACCTCACCTAGTTTATGTTCTTCCGAGTCCCCCCTCCTGCCTCCCCCAGCTTGTGGAGGTTGTGTCAAGGTGCCTTTGCTGTGATCCACGCAGACACGTTGCTGGGAGATGGGATGGATGACAATGTGTGATTTTCTCAAGTTTCCAGTAAAAGTACAACTGAAAAAGTGAATCACAGCTTCCCCTCTGGAGCTCCTTGAGGACTAAGAGAGAGGAAAACCGGCAGCTTTCCAGCGCCTGGATACACAGTGATGGTTTCAGCTGAGAGGAATGAAGGAGGAGAAATCACCCAGCTTCTCCTTCACGTACCCTGGATGATCTGGGTCCATCAGAGTGTTCGCTGAGCTCAGCTCCTGTTCACCAGCCCGGGCAAAGCCTTGCTAACCTTGCAGAGCAGGTGGAAGCTCTACCTCAGGCTGCAGGGATGGAGCCCACCACCTTATGATTATTCCCAGCGACGTCCATGGTCCTGGTCCTACCAGCTGTAGCTGCTTCCAGACTTGGTTCAGCTCCTAGAAGGCCAATGGCCATACTGGTGATAAAAATCAGCCGTAACTGTAAGGATATGGCATCATGAAGGGCATTCAGGAGATGGGCAGGAACCTGGAGTCACTTCCACCACAGAAAGGACTATACAGACTGGGGTGAAAGACAGCAGTGGGGTTGGTCTGGACAAACTGGGGTGAAAGACAGCAGTGGGGTTGGTCTGGACAAACTGGGGTGCAATACAGCAGTGGGGTTGGTCTGGACAAACTGGGGTGAAATACAGCAGTGGGGTTGTTCTGGAGGTTTCTGTAGCTGTCACCCACTCACACCTGCACAATAACAGATGGCAGTGTCCTGGGTCTGGTCTGGCACTTTTCCAAGTGCTAAATGTGAGTTTATAAGGGGATGGAGAAATTAGAAATTCAATAAGACCCAGGAATTCTTGCAACTTAAAAGCAGCTTTACAAATGTCAAGAGCGAGACTTGCAGATCATTACCAGGTGCAAAAACATTTTGGTGAAAGATGTGAGCATATGCAAGTAATCTTTTTGAGAATGACGTTGAGTCTTTTAGAAAACAAATTGTGGGATAAAAGGTGTCTGCGACTTTATTTGTTTAGTTATGTCTTGTTAATGGGTCTGTTTCCCACGAAGCCCCGTGTTGAAGGCCAAGTTCTAACCTGGGTCAAGTTATTTTTCCTTCGGATTGTCCTCACAGACATTAAAATAGAACAGGGTGTTGTTAGTGCAGGGTAATGCTTTCCACAGAGCTGTGTTTAATCCCCTACAACACATCTGAAAACACTTTTCCCCCCCCAAGTCCTTTAGCTGTAAATTAAACGACTCGGAACATTTGAGCGCGACGTCTGATCTCTCACCCATTACGTTAGGAAAGCGTGATTTGTTTTTTGCTGTTGCCTAAACACAAAGCTCTGACTGTTGGTAGCTGCCAGGGTGGTTTGGGGTGGCTGTGCTGACCCCCAGGTCCCCACTGCTCTGGGGGGTTGGTTGGCTCCAGGACCCCCGTCTGCTGCTGGTCCTGCTGGGGATGTGAGCTTGGAGCATCAGCCCTTCTGCAGGACCTGCCCATGGCGTCCTACTTTCGGGTAGGATCTCCTCCTAATTATTTTGAATTATCTCTTCCTGTGGAGAAGAGTGAGTCTCCTTGTGTGAACATAAACACTCATCAAACTTACAATGTGTGTTACTCTTTGAGGCTGGTGTTTCTCCCAGTCTCCTCTGTTTGCCTTTAAAAGTGACAAATAGAAGCTGAATTGTGCTGCATCAGCTGAAGATTGGAGTAGTTCAAGTGGAAACTGTGGCTGAGGTGAGTCTGGCTTTGCTCAGGCTGCGTGTCCTGGTTTTGCTAGGAGAGTTCATTTTCTTCTCAGTAGCTGGAATAGCTGTGTTTTGGGTTCAGTGTGGGATTTGTTATGAGAAGGATGTTGATAAGGTACAAGGTCAGTGTGTTTGGGTAGTTTGCAAGTGCCCTAGAGTTGGCATTTGGCTCTGCCAATGAGATATTCCATGTCATATCATGTCATGGTCAGTGCATTAACCAGGGTTGACTGGAAAGGGAGAGGGATTCTCTCAGGGGATGGCTCAGGCTCTTGTTCTTCCAGGATTGTGGTTTTGGGTTCAAGGTTCCTTTTCACTCCTCCAGGATTGCTATCAGTGGAGGGTGAGAAATTGTACTGGGCATCACTCATTTTCAGATATATATATATATATATATATATGTATATATATGTGTGTGTGGATGTGTATATATATGTATAGTTGTTATAATTATTATCATTACTATTTTAATTTTATTTTACTCTAACTATTAAATTGTTCTTACCTCAACCTACAAGTCTCCTTACCTTTAACCCTCCAATTCTGGGGTGCGAGCGGCTGGGTGGTGTTTGGCTGCCAGCTGAGTTCAACTATCACACTGTGCAAGGTTGTCTTGCTTCTACCAAAAGAACTTTGGGTCGCTCTGAAGAACTGATGGTGAAACCTTAAGTTTAATCATTGAAAGCACTAATTACAAAGGGGCTTTCTACCTGCAAACATAAGTCTGGCCGTGTCCTTCATTAAGTATGAAGACACTTACAATGATTTTTGGAAAACACAAATTGAGATGCTTTCTGGGACAGTCGGTGTGATCTCTGTTTGCCAGGGACGTGGGGAACTGGGACACCCCAACTAGAACATACTGGCAGTACTGGTGCTTGGATGCTGCAGCTTCAGGCAGAGTGGATTTACTGCCCTTGCTCTTATCTTCTGCATTCAGAACTGCTTTTTGAAACTCATTTCTTATTTACTGGCAAATTGAGGTCTTCAGGGATCCTTTAAGCTGTGTTTGGGTTCTGGAGCTGAGCAAAGAGGAATGTTGGAATTGTCCCTTCTCGGCAGCCCTGTGAGCACAGGGAGTGCTGATTTGTGGTAGGGGAGAAAGGACGGAAATTATAATGATGAGCTCTGCCCATGTAATTAGGCATTTTCATTGTTCTGGGCCTCCAGATGGAATTCTCAATGTGGAAGCAATATACACAGCAAAGGGCGTCAGGATTGCTGGGAAAGCTGGCTTCCATTCCCTGCTGAAAAATGTTGGGAAGACCAGCTTAAAAAGAGGGGTCCCAGCCTAAAAACTGTAATTATTATAGTAAAGATAATTAATTGGAATGAGACATCTAGCTGTGAGACAGAGCAAGCTGTTCCCTGTTGAAAAAAGTCGATGGTGGTACAAAGTGGTGGTTTGGAACAAAAAAAGAAGCTTAAATCCTCAGGGGATGGGTCCTAAGTGGGTTAAAGCTGGTGGGAGTCTGTCTTTAATGGGTTTTGGGTCAGACCTTGGATTTGGAAAGGCAGCTTTGTCTGCTGACTGCTTTAGGTGAACTTTTACCTTTGGTATTTTGCACCTCAAGGATTCCTGGGTTAAAACCATGCTCCTTATTTCTCAAACTTGGACTCTGCAGATAATTAAACCAAAGCTGAACGTGGTATGTGACAGGGGCCAGAGTCCAATGAAGGATGTGTGACCACAGCAAGTGGTCCCATCAGAACAAGGACTGCACAGGCGGGTTGTGAGGACAAACAGAATAGTTTCCATCTGAAAATGTTTTTATCTTGTGCCTCATGCAGTTTCCATCTCCCAACTCAACCTCTTAGCATCCAGAAAAGCTCATGTATGTGCCTGCTGCACCTTGCCTGGGCATTTATAGAATTCCTG
>NW_010298868.1:0-3032 GCF_000700745.2 Antrostomus carolinensis | reverse complement strand
ACACACACACACACACACACATGATCAGAATATGTTTCAGGATTCAGGGCCAGAATAAAGGGGCAAAGCCAGGAGGATGCAAAACAAGAACCACCACAAACCTGTCTACTGATTTATTGCAAATAAATTTGTATTTTAAACTCCACACAAAGGTGGAACCTGAAGCTCAAGAACGGTTATGAGCTTCATGGTTTCAATAGCGTGGAACTGGTATCTTCTCTCTTTCCCATTGTACTGTTTCTGGGATAATTTTGCACAAACACACTGATATGTTCATTCCCTGGCAGACCCATATACTATATATATGTTTGGGGTTTTTGTTTGTTTGTTTTGGAGGTTTTTTGTTGGGTTTTTTTTAAGAAGTCCGGGGGTTTTGGTTGTTTGGGGGCTTTCTGCTCGGTCTTGTTTGTTTTCTGATGGGTTTTTTTAATTTTTGTTGGTTTGGTTTTTGTTTTGTTTTTATTAATTTGAGTTTACTTAATTTCCCATTGCAGAGCTGAAGGGAAGACCTGGTCACCCCCTGTCCTGGAAGATGGCAAAGCTCAAGCATACCGGATCAACATCGAGCCAGAACCACAGGTATGGCAGCAGCAGCAGCAGCCCAGCACATGGGTTGATCTTCCAGCTTGTTTTTCTGGTGAGAGCAGATCCACCCCTAGCACCTGGAGAACCTTCAGCTCTGCCTGTGGTCCTCCCAGAGCTTGAGCAGTTTCTATGTGTGGTTTTAACAGACGTTCCTGTGCAGGTCTTGGTGTGTTTTCCTTGGGCTGGCAAAGCCCAGGCTGCTGTGGTGAGACAGATCCCTCAACTGATCTGGATTAAACCCAGCTCTGTAATTCCCCTTCGCCCAAGTCAGGCAGTGCTGGGGCTCAGCCCCACCACCAGACTCTTCTCAAGGCCAGTGATCAGGTCATGGTCAGCATTATTTTTGATGGAGCTGTTGTGAGTGCCGCCCAATTCTTCTCCCTCCTGGAGCTCAGCATGCCTGCCATCTGTTCGCCCTGTCTTGGCCAACGTGCCTCTATCTCAGCTGCTTCCAAAATCCACCGCACCCTCCTAATCCTGCTGTGGTGATTCACCAGTGCTGGATGATTTTTTTTTTCTTTAAGTCTCCTCTTTTTTTTTTCTGTCTCATTCCTTTCTCTTCCTTCTCTCTGTTTTGCAGCTTCTCTCTTCCCGCTGTTCTTTAGCTCTTTTCCCTACCCCCACCGCTGTCCCCAGCAGCAGCCCACAGCTGGGAGGTGGATGGCACTGCCCAGATCTCTATCACCTGTACCCATCTCTTGACTACTAGCTTGGTAGTGAGGTCAAAGATGACTCTTGTTCTCCTTTGGCTCCTCAAAGGGAAGAGGAGCAGTGTCTCACTCCTCCCTTTCTGCTTCTAAGTTACCTGACTTGAGTTTTTGGATGTGCTGGTCCATGATGTACACTTCAGAGGTATCTGGGGAATTAGACCAGGAGGATGGGATGGGGTGGAGGGGGGAGCTCCTGCTGTCTTGCTCCTACTTGGATGGGTGCTGAGCTGATGTGCACACTGTGGCTTTCCCAGGGGGTAATGGATGGTAGGACCAAAGCCTGCTGAGACCTGGGCACTCCACTGCTGCAGGTTGGCCAGCCCCTCCTGGAGCAGTGGCAGAGGCACCAGAGCTGCTTGCAAGCTTTGGGAGACAAAAGTACATCAGTTCAGGCTGACCAAAAAAATCCTGTGGTTGCCACAGCAACACGAGGGAGCTCTTGTGCTCGTGTTGAGTGTTCAAATATTGCTCGTCTGGTTTCCTTCTCCACAAAGGTGGTTTGTGTTCTGAGCTGTTTCACAAGAGCCTGTTCTCCAGTGCTTGCAGGGTGTCCACGTGCAGATGCTGTTGACTTAGCTCTGTTGCTCCTTCCTATGGGTGGCTTTGAGTGTCCTAACAAGGGTCCCCAGGTGCCCCCACAGCCCTCCCTTGGCTCAGCCTAGAAGGAACCTGAGAGGGTGGAAGAGGATGGGACGATGCTGTGAGGAGCAGCGTTGGTCTCCTTTCCCTTTGAGGAGTGGGGAAATGGCACCGGTGGCAGAGATGTCACTGAGTGATGAGGACAGGGGTGAGATTCTCCAAACCCTGTGAAGAGCAGACCCACATGGTGACAGCTGTGACTGTTGGCCATTGCAGTCCTGTGACAGATGGGTGGAATCTGCAAATATTTTGCATTCCCACCATGGGGCAATGTGGCTGCAGAACAGCAAACCTGACGTGGTATCACACATGAGCACCTCACAGCTCTGCCCTGAGTGACAGAGCAGGGTTATCTGTGTGCTTGAGGTTTGAGTTCTGGCCATGTTTGCTCCATTCATCAATTACAGCAATCTTTTTTGACAGATATTTTTCCTTCATAGACTTTGATGTGCCCAAAACTCTATGAATAATATTAAATAAGGACCAAATGTGCAGCAGTTCTGCTGCCAGACACAACATTTCTGAGGTTTAATGCAGATTGGATTTGAATCTGACTATTAATATATGTTACATATGGATCTGTTTAAAAATTAGACAGTTACATCGACTATAATGAGGGGGTAGGGATGGATTTTTCCTCAATCCAGACCTACACTGAAAAACCTCTAAATTGGTGAAGGACTTGGTGCATCAAGCAGATGTGCTTGTGGCAAAGCACTGAGAGAGGTGTAGGAACAAGAATAAGCAGGTAAAGACAGCAAATTTCTGCTTGTGCTCTTGTTTTTAATGGCTGTATCTCCACGTCTCCTTGGTTAATGGGTTTTTGGGTTTCTCAGGGAGGAGGGGAAGGAGCTGCCTGTGCAGCATTGGAGGATTCTTGCATCTGAGATGTTCTGGTTGACTCTTCTCCCTCCCCAAACTGCTTGTAGCAACCACTCTCCTCACCCCAGCATTATTGCAGATGTCCTCTGACTTGCGTGATGCTAAGGGTGATCATCAGCACCCAAGAGCACAGAGCCTTGCTGCAGGGATCCCATCCCTCAGGCATGGAGATCCTGGTTAAGGCTGCAGTTCCCTATGGAGCAACCTGGTCTAGTG
>NW_010298867.1:120211-136470 GCF_000700745.2 Antrostomus carolinensis | reverse complement strand
TGAGAAGAAACTTGTACAAACATTGTAGAAAACAGATTATTCCCTTCACTTTGTTGCACACTTAAGTAGTGAACACTTATCATATCCTTCCAGCTTCTTCTTTCCTTGTCTCCCTCTATGTTTCTCCTTTTTTCTGTAGACTGAACTACAACAGTTATTTCAAACTTTCCATACAAATAATTCTCATTGCTCTATTCTGGTTTCCCTGAAATGAGTCCATCTTGAAGTGTGATGCATAAGAAAATGTATTTCAGCTGATAAAGCTGATAAATCTGGTAAAGCAAGAAAATTAATTCAGTGTTTTGTAGGCTGTAGCCTTTCTTCTACATCCCAGAGCAGCTTTTGCTTTTTGACCCTTCACAGTTCTTATCTTGTATTTGTGTAGTTGAATTTTTCTACATTATATATAATGCACGTGCAATTGATGAATAGCATCCTATTTTTTTCTGAGCCAGTCTCTTCCACTTGTAGCCGTTTCCTGCTTGTTATTATCTGAAAGTATAATAGGCATACACTTTTTGCTCTGTCACCTGTCTTACTACTGAAGTTATTGAGTAGAAGACATCCAGGAGAGGTCTTTGTGGAGTACCACTTAGTACCTCCTCCCTGTTTGTCAGGAAGCCGTTGATAATTTGCTCTCTCACTACTCTTATCTGACCAGTTTTGTATTTGTTTGACATACCTGCCATTAGATTGTGCTTCCTTGATTGTTTTTAAAACAAAATGTCACATGCTTCAGGGCCCAAAGCCTGAATCAAGGCAATAGTGTGACACATACTGCTTTTCATCTCTAGACACAAAATGTTGCCCAGTGTTAAAAGGCTTTTGTTGGGGATTTTTTTTTTTTTGAGAAGTGTGTGTTGATTGTTCGATGTATCCTCATGGTTGTCTACCAGATGCTTACAATGGCTGTTTATGTGTGATGGTTTCTCACAGTAGGCACCTTCCTCCTTAGGAAGCCAGTTGAATTGCAGTTTTGTCTAATTCCTCCTTTCCCAGACAGTACGATATTTATTGTTTAACTTTGTCTTTACTAAAAATAAGTTGTCTGAAGCATCCCAAAGTTATTTGTTAGCTTTTTCACTACTGCAGTCACATTGGTGGCTCATAGTCATCCTTAACTGTCCTTCTCTAGAAATGAGATGAAAGGCTTTTGTTGGGGAAAAGATTATGCTGCCAGGATGATAAAGATTATGCTACATGTTTAGTAGTCGACAAAAGCAGATGTGAATGCATCACAAGTATGCTATTAGTTATGCTGGTTTCCCATGCTTATCCTGAATTTAAGGCTGAATAAGATTTTTTTTTCCCCAAAATAGCAACGATAAGTCCTTATTTATTACAAAAGACCAACTTTCTGTGATTTTCCAATGCCGTATTAATTTTGTGTGAGGTAGATCTTTGATGGAGACGCGTAAGTTCATTTCCATTGACTCGTTAGGTTTTTGTAGCAGAAATGCCATGCAGTGCTAGCCCAGTTTCCAGGATCAATTTAATAATTGCTCTTCTTGTTAGGACCAACTCGCCTGGACATAGTGTGATGGTTACCCTGACAGAAGTGTTTCAGCCTCTGTTCTGAGCTGACTTGATAGATAGCTCCATGTGAGACTGCTTTGATCATGTGCATGTACCCTCAAAAGGTTGCCCTGGTTCAGAGGGACTGGAATAAAGACCCCAGTGCATCATGTGCATGTACCCTCAAAAGGTTGCCCTCAGAAGGACTGGTTCAGAGGGACTGGAATAAAGACGTGTTCAGTAGCAAGACACCCCAGTGTCATACTCTTGTAGGACCTGGCAGCCTTCCTTGATAACGACAGAGAGAAGATCCTCATCTTTGCCAGTAACAACTTCCCTCCCCTAGAAACTGACCCCATACTTCATACATTGCAAGAAAACAAATATGGATGGAAAAGAAAATATTCTCATATTTTTACTTTTTATTGTATATATTTTGTGGGAACTTGCATGTATTTTTTTGGTTCCCTGATACCAGAGCAGTGGCAACTACAAAGATGCAGAGTTTGATGGTAACTATGCTTGACAGAGTGTAGAAGCTGTGGAAAATCAGAGATTTTCTGACTAAAAATGAGTCAAGTTGTTAAGGATTTTTTGACATTATTTCTTTGTGACTTTGGAGATATGTTTGCATATGCAAATGATTTGGATTCAAACTTTGATTTGTAGACTTAAAACAAGCTTTGGCTCTGCCTTAGAGGTTCTGGCATGTCTTCATTTAGATAAAGTTAGCCAGTATTTCCAGATGGCTAGTTTCTGTTTTGTCAGCATCACTTATTTACCTTGCCAAATAAATTTACATTTTTAATATCCAAGTTCTGGCTTCCAAGTGCCGTGTCACATGTTTTGTGTCTCAGCTAGCTGAAGATAATAGAAGTTTTAAGTAGGTGAGAAATGGTGAGAGGACCTAATGGTGCTTTAAAATCTCAAAAACCAAACTGGGGTTAATAATATTCATCTTCATCTAATTTGTGGGCTATTTTAAATGTTTATCATTCTCTATAAATGTTTTTTGAAGGCAAACAGAGGCTCTGAACACAGTGCCATTTGCTTTCTCCACTTACATAATCTTATTCCTACTAAAGTGGGCATTAATTCTAGCTCCCAAAGTTGCATCAGGATAGCATATCCTTATACTTCTGGATAAGTCCTGGAAGGACAGGGAGTAAAACAACATCATTTTTATGGTTATTGATTTTTATGGGAGTTACTTATACCCAGGTTCATACAGCCCAAAACTTAACCTAGAGTGTCTTTACCTGTTTTTTTGTTTTGTTTTGTTTTGGTGGGGTTTTTGTTTTTGGGGTTTTGGGTTTTTTTTTTGGTGAATTGATGAGTATTTTGTGTTTAAAACTTTCTTAACTTCTAGAAGAAATTGGATGGCTGTGAAACAAGGTATAGTTTAAAGTCCAAAGCCCCACTCCCAATATCAGATGTCACTGGCAACATTGCCACTGTGTGGAAATCTGATCAGTAGATGTTAAATACTTGATTAATCACATATTTTAGGAAAATGCACATCAGTTGTACGAAGATGTATATTTTGATGAAACATTTTAGAAATGGAGAACCATGTAATTACATACATATTTAGCATATGCCACTGAAAAATAATAAAACAGATTTTGTATATAGAGAATGTTGTAGCAAAGAAGTTTTCTAGTGTTATTTTTCAGTGATATAGTCACACTGTATTGTGGTTTTGAAGTGGGTGCATTCTCTCAGGTGCCTGGTGTAATTTCTGTGCTCTGCAAGAGAAGTACCAAAAATGCTCATAATCATATCCCTGTTATGTACTTCACTTCCACAGCTTGGAAAGTAGAACTGGTATGTCTTTGATTGATCTTAATTCTGATTTTTTTTCTTTGTTTTATGTGCGAGTGCAAAGGAGTTAGCAAGTGTCCAGAGCTCTCTGTACAGATGAAATGTAATGGAAATTTTGAAGTGTTCCAGTCTCAAAGTCTGAAAAAACAACACTTCAACCTCAAAAACCCACCACAATGCGTCCCCTAGGAGTTTTTTATCTATTGTGATCTGCCAACACATACGCATTGGACTTATGGTTTCTGATTTCCTTGATTCAATTCACGTGTTCATGCTTTGCATCTTGGAGATGCTAGAAATTACCCTGTTCAAATTAGATAAACTGCTAATTTCATGAAACCCAGTCAACCCAGGAACTGTGATGGAGTCCAGACATGGTGGCACTCGCACTATAGTGATAGGAATTGGCAGGGCTTTGTTACCATCTCTGCGTAGTAGTTGTAAATGTCCTTGGTATATTTGCAGAGCGAAGTAATTGTGGGAGGTTTTATTGGTCTCGTAAACAATGATATCAACAGTGGTTAAATTCCCAGCAATAATTGTTGGAAGGTTCTTTTCATAAGTACCATGTTCTTTCGCTTAGTTAAATTAGTTAATTGAAGAAAGTATTCCATGTTACATAATCAAATTAGGGGTTTTTTTCTCCATATTTTTGTGAGAGATTTTGTGTTTTGTCTGGGTGATTGCACACATTCTTGGTATGGAGGTTGGGGTTTTTTTTTGTAAGTTATTTGTTGTAAAAAATAAAAGTTGTAAGCATTACAGATGTTCAGAAGCCACATTTATGTGATTCTTAGAATAAGAAAGGAGCAGAAATCCATCACAGAGGTGACACTTCCCCCCTCCAATTCCTCCCTCCAACTGTGGCCTGTAGACTTACAGACTTGGGCTTTGTGTTATATCACTCCCCAGGTTTCATGACCAGTCTCTCAGCTTCTTTATTTATTTTTTTTTTCTTCTTTTCTTTTTGGTGATGGAACTTTCTATTTCAAATACTGCACCTGGATGTGCAGCGCTAAAAATATGATCTATTTGCACAGCACTGTAGTAATTTAAAATAAAACTATGTTAGAATAAAGTTTGGTCCCTTTTTACAGGATAAGCCAGCAAGAGAGTTACTCGGGAGTGAATTTCTTTGGTACCATTGCAGTTCAGTTCTCAAAATAGTGTTTTCCAAGGCTGTGCATGAATACTTTATTCACTTGATGTGGTTCTTTGAGCACAGTTTTGAGATTTTAATCTATTTTCAAGACTTCCTGTGATACTTGTGAAGCTTGGAGGCATGTCTGCACAGCACAGCACCGTGCTGGAGATCTGTGTGTAAACCCTAGATAAGCAGTTAAATCTGCATGGGGGCAATCATCACAAAGAAATATTATAGCCAAAAATAAAAGTTAAAGTTTCAACAAACTTTGCAACATGATCATTTAGCTCGAGTGTAGCAACAAACTGATGCTGTCCAAACGCTTATGGTTCAATACCTAGTTGTAACAGTCTCAGTGATTTTGGCAATGTCCTGCATGATAGAAAATTAAGAATATTTTTGAGTAACAGTGAAAATCTTACTTCAAGTTATTACCAATAATATCTCACTGCGCTGAACTAAAAGGCATGTGTTACAACTCTGTAGCCTAACTCTTCAATGGCCTGGGCATATTCAGAATGATTGTTAATTTATTTAAAATATTTTAATAGCTTTTCATTTCATTATAAGTTTATTCTGATTACATATGTCAGGTTTATTAAATGACAGAGATACGGGTAATATAATATAAAAATATAAATGGATCATCTCCTTGTAATCACATTTTCCCCAAATTGAAACAAAGCAAGCAGCCAAACATTTCCCTCAAATCCAATTGTGAGATCATCTGGGAAAAGCAAATGTTGTATCCATTTCTCTTGAATACTTGAATTAATCAATCAGTCTCTAGGAGAAAGTTTTAGCTCACTGAAATGTTGAATCACCTGCAAATAGCATGAAGTATGTTTACAGAAAAGAGCTCCAACAAGCTTAGCTTCTTTTTTTGTTGGTTTTTGTTTGTTTGTTTTTTTCAATTGCAGAGAGCCAGTAGAAAAAGCCAGAGGAGAATTTAGCAGTAGGTAAATTTAGCACAGGTCTTGGTGTAACGTAGAATTGCTGCAGATGCCACCATTATTTAACCTGAGCCAAACCTGATATGAATTTAAGACCATTTGCTTTTTAATCTCATAACAGTGTGTCCCTTTGGTGACAGACTGACTGTTCTCATTGTTCTAACAACAATGAAACGGCATTGGCACAACCTCGGCCGCGGGGCTGGACGTGGTTTTGTGCACGCGTCAAGGTACATTTCTCTGTATCCTCATGCCCCTAGAGGCAACTTGACTTCCCATTTTCATGCCTTCAGGGGTTTTTTTGCCATTTCCTATATTTGTTCTGTGCCTGATTTGGGGAGAGTGTTTGGGTTTTGCTGTAGCAGAAGGTTACTGGTTTTTGATAAAACACTTGTAAGAAAAAGGTTAAAATTGAGTAGTGGAAAAATCATCACTTTCCAAAATTCACAAACCAATTGAACTAAGCAGCTAAATCCATAATTTCCATAATTTCATTGTTTAGTCAGCGCTTTTAATTGATGTTGGTTTCTTCTATTAGCTGGGTGATGCAGGGGCTTTGATAAAGGGTGTATATATATATATATATATATATATATATTTTCTCTCCCCTCTCCAGTTGAGGAAGATATATTTTCTCTCCCCTGTCCAGTTGAGGAGGGGCAGTGATAGAGCAGCTTTGGTGGACACCTGACATCCAGCCAGGGTCAACCCACCACAACATGGAAGGGCTGCATCCAGCTAAAATAATAAAAAAGTTATTTTTCCTTTGCTATAGAGATCTTTTGAGAGAAATTCCATTTATTCAAAAATGCACATTGCAGGAAGCACCAATCTCTGAAGAAATGAGAGCGTTGTAAGTAGCAGGATAATTAACATCACTAGAAATCTGATTTCATATTTGGCAATAGCACATAAAACTTAATTAGCAGTCAGATGTGAAGTGTTGATTGATAACAGCTTTGGCTTACAACCCTGAATCCAGTATTGTAATTTAACTTCAGTAGAAACAGCTTTCTTTTCAATTGCAGTCTCATATTCTTGCCAGAATCGCAGAATTTTTCTTCAAAAATGTAATTCCCTGGATTTAAATGAAAGGATAATGGAACTATATTTCATTATTGACTTCACTGTTTATCATCTCCATTTACACTTTATTTCCAAGTATTGTAAATGATACATTCAATATAGGTCTAGAAAAAAATAATGTACGTACTCCACTGTGCTTCTTTCACCCTGCTCCTTGAATGTTGTCCATACTTGCTCCTTTTTTGTTCTTTTACATTTTTAAAAAATATATAATTTTATATTCACTGTATGCAATAGTTAAAAACCGTATCCTTTTCAAAAAGGCATTTTATACTTCAAGCACAACTAAAAGAAATGTCATGGATGCATTCTTTCACTTTTTATTTAAACACGCAGATTTGGAAACACAAGCACTGAGACTTTTCATTGCATTTTGATCCCAGCTGCATTGCACATTTAATAATTTGAAGTATAATTTTTCTAAGAGTTTCCACTACAACTCTACTCTTCTGACTTCAGTTATCTTTAATCTGATTTCTGTTGTGTCTCCTGAAAGCTACATGTTGTTCATGGGGTACAAGATTATTTTTTTTTATTATAATTGCTCCTTGTAATTTTTTTTTTCGTAATCCTGAGTTGAATAGGTAAGACCTGTGAGGAAAGAAAATAAATGTTTAATCCAGAAAAGGTCAAGGGAGGTGATTCTGCCCCTCTACTCCTCTCTCATGAAATCCCACCTGCAGTGCTGCATCCAGTTGTGGGGCCCCCAACATGAGAAGCACATGGACCTACTGGAGTGAGTCCAGAGGAGGCCACGAGGATGATGCTGGAGCACCTCTGCCATGAGGACAGGCTGAGAGAGTTGGGGCTGTTCAGCCTGGAAAAGAGAAGGCTCCTGGGAGATCTTATAGCAGCCTTCCAGTACCTGAAGGACCTACAAGAAAACTGGGGAGGGACTTTTTACAAGGGCAGTTAATGACAGAACAAGGGGTAACGGCTTTAAACTGCCAGAGGAGAGATTTAGATGAGATTTGAGGAATAAATTCTTTCCTGTGAGAGTGGTGAGACACTGGCCCAGGCTGCCCAGAGAAGCTGTGGCTGCTCCTCCCTGGAAGTGTTTAAGGCCAGGTTGGATGAGGCTTTGAGCAACCTGGTCTAGTGGAAGGTGTCCCTGCTGATGGCAGGGGGGTTGGAACTGGGTGATCTTTACGGTCACTTCCAACCCAAACCATTCTATGAGTCTGTGAAATTCAGAGGAGAGAGAATCTTGATGTAAATCCTTTTTTCCCTTAAATTTGCCTCTGAATTTCCTCTGTACAAGTCACAAGTTTTGCCTCATGATCCTACTGGGTCTTGTGGGAGGCAGCTCTGAGAGCAGTGCGGACGTGCTCTCTGCCTCTATCTGTCTCCTGGGGTTATGTGGTCCAATGGGATGGGGCCTCCTTCCTGACTCTTGCTGAGAGGAGAGGAAGAAAAAGTTTTCCATAAGTTTTTCCATCTCAGTCCTGGCAAAGTGGAGGAAGAGAGGAAGGCGGGTGGTTATTCCTGCTCCTGCATTACCTGGGAAAAGTTGGATATGGAGACATAGCACAAAGGAAAGGCTTAGGTCTGATATTGGGGGAAGTGTTAAACTTAACAGCAGCTGGTGCACAGAACAGATTATTTTTGCTTTCTGCATTTCCAGATGCTTTGATATGATCATTGTTCGGTGTCTCTAAGAGATATGTTTCCATCTGGATGGATGGACAAAAATGTCTGCTCATCTATACAGCGGACCATAACTTAGTTTCAAATATGGGTATTCTTTTTGAATTACCTTTGTGAGATATGCAAGTTTTAAAGTCTTTAATAAGATACAAATAAAAGTGGTTAGTTGAAATGGCCATAATTACAAAAGAAAAAGCAAAAAATCTTGTTAAATCTTCCATGTTAAAGCAACCTAACCATCTGCAAAGGAAACTTCCCATGTTTTGATCTCCTGTGCTGTGATTAGCTGTAGATCTAGAAAGCGTGCTCCTTTGTGTTTAGATGCTACTCAGTTGCAAGTAGTGGTTTGGACCCAGAGGAATCTAAATGCCTCTCTGCTTCCAAGTTAGGGTGCTGCAATTTCAGATTTGATGTGTTTTATTTCTGGTAGGAAAATATATAAGCAGAGTATTTGGGTTTTTTTAAGCTGATGTGAAAGTCATGAGTAGTTCCTGAAGTCAGAAGACTATTGTATAAACTTATCTACAGAGATTTTTGGGATCCAGTTTCCCATAGATTTATCTAAATGAGGACCAAAATGTCTTTTTGCAACCCTGTCATAAGCAACTGACAGCTTGGTGGATTTGGGCATTAGGATTAGCACGATAATCATGTTCTTCTTTGCTCACTGAGAAGCATCTAAATACTGTTCAGATAGTTGGAAAGTTCACCACAACTAAGTAAAGACAAGTCAAAATAGATTTTGTAACATGACCAATCATAATTTTTAGAAATCATATTTTCCACTTAAAAATGAAAATGTGTGTTCTTCTACTGGGAAAAATGCTAGTAGTACACATTTCTGAACAACTTTTGGTTTTCTTTTCCTTTGTCTTATTTTATGTCCAGAGATAAAAAATACTTAATTTTAAAGTAACTTTTTTCTGCATAGTTACTTCAGTGAGGAAGGTCTTACTTGTTTGCAATTGTTCTTGGTTCCCAGAGCCTTTTTGAAAACCAGTGTTTCCAAAATGTGATTTTGTGTTACAGTCATCACATAAACAAATTAGTCTCCAACCAACTTAGAACTGAGCTTGAAGTAATCCTTCCATTTCTCTGATTCAGAATGATGAAGTGTGTGTCCCTGAATCTTGAATTTCTTTATAATCCTGTTTTTCAGTGGTGTTTATTCTGCACTTTCAGTCTTGTAGTCACAACCCACTTGATTAGCATGGTGGAAAGTGTGAGACTGTGAGGAGGTATGAAAAAGGTACTGATGGATTCTTTTTTTTAAGAAAAGGAAATGAGCTTTTGAGAATAACATTTAGAGGACAGGTGGTTGGGGAAATACAAAATATTAATTCAACTTGCAGGAAGAAAAAGGAAAAGAAGAGATGGAAAAGGAAGAATCATAGAATGTTGTGAGTTGGAAGGGGCCCACAAGGATCATCGAGTCCAACTCCTGTCCCTGCACAGGACAGTCCCAAGATTCAGACCATGTGTCTGAGGGCACATGTTGGCCAAATGCTTCTGGAATATTGTCAGGTTTGGGGCCCTGACCACCTCCCTGGGGAGCCTGTTCCAGTGCTCCACCACCCTCTGCCTCAAGAACCTTTTCCTAATGGCCAACCTAAATTTGCTCTGGCACATCTGCCTGCCATTTCCTCTGCTCCTATCATTGGTCACCAGAGAGAAGTGATCAGGACCTGCCCCTCCTCTTCCCCTTGTGAGGAAGTTACAGACCGCTATGAGGTCTCCTCTCAGTCTCCTCTTCGCCAGGCTGAACAAACCAGACTTCAGTCTCTGAAAAAAGAAAAGGGTACAGAATACATCTCAGAAAAATAACACCTGTTGCTAATGGCTGTTAACATTGGGGAGAAGACGAAGAGTAGAGGATAGAAAAATGGAAGGAGGAAGGTGTAGTAACCTAAGTAGCTTAAAACAGAAAATGGATTATCCTCTGGAGTACAGCACAGCTCACAGGGGAGTGTAGATAGCCTTTAATTCCTAATAACAAGGGATTTAATAGCAAGGGAGGTAGCTGGCATGTTCAGACACAGTCACGTTTCTTCACTATGATCCTCCCTTCCCATAAAACAAGACACCTTAACTCGGAAACATGGTCCCCCCCAACCAATCTTTACAGGCAGATGTGCTGCAGTAATATGCCAACACATGTCCTGTGCTTGCAGAGTTTCCTTCCCACATGGCCATGAGAGCTCTGCATAGAGGAGTTTCTAATTTACTCTTACCCTGAAGGATAACATATGCAATATGGGGATGTTGTTGAACGTGGCATATGTTGTTGCTATGAGCTGCTTTCTCTTGGGTGAAAAGTGACTTGTTTCCTCAGAAGGCTTCTTGCACAGGGTATATCAATTGGTCACGGAGAAAATCTTTAGAAGACTTACGACAAGGCTTACTAATAAAAAAACTCCAAAACATAATTGCTGGCATCCAGCCTTACAGTTCAGTGTGGGAACATCTCCTTCTCACAGGATGGAGGGAGAGTAGTGTAAACTCATGTACAGCACCTCTTTACATACACAAACATAAATAATTAGAGTTAGTTCGTGTCTTGTTGGGAGTATAGTTCGTATCAAGCCTTGGCTCTATTCCACTTTTGCTGTTTTCTTTACAAAAAAAGAAATGTGTGTGGCTGTAAGTTAGATTTATGTTATAAATATGTGCAATTAAAATCAACCCTATTTGCTCATATGCCAAAATTGTCCCAGCAGGGGAATTTGGAGAACCCAAATTTATTGCTATGCCTCCTTAATTCTTCTGTTCCACTGGCTCCCACCACAGCTCTGACCAAAGGCAGGCTGGAGTGGAACATTTCTGTTGTGTGATCAAGTACATGGTGCCCAACGGGTGCAGCTGGCAGAACCACTGGTGCCGCTGGCTTTGTACCAGGGACAAATTCCCCTCTGATGGGAAAATGTTAACAAGATTATGCACCCTTTAAATAATTGCTCGCTGGGCAAAAACCAATGCCACCTTCCTGCATCTTGGGGTTTGGTCCCTGGAACGTTCAGGGTGGTGGGAATGGTAGCAGAGGTGAGCTGCACCGAGTACCGCTGTACAGCTCACCTGTTATCTCAGACCTTGCACGTTCAATAATACCCTAAAAACAAGCTTATAATACACTGGTGAGATTTCTCCTGTCTCAGGGCTCTCTGCAGTGCTGGGCACATGTAACGAATTCTCCTGTGCTCATTTGCAGCTTGACTGGCTCGCGGGGGTCAGGAGCAGAGTGCAGGCTTTTTCACCCCTTGAGCAATGAAGCATTGAGTGAAAGTTATTATTACCAATTAGTGGTGGCAGCATTATTACCAATTAGTGGCTGTATGAAGCAAATCATTAGTCTTAGTTCAGTTATTAGCAGCCAGGTGTACATGAAACGCGCCGTGTGGAGCTAGTGTTGGACCTCAGCAGTCACCATCCAGGCCACTTGCTGAATTTGTGATGTCTCCACGCTGTCCATGCATGGGTTTTTGTTGTCCCCCCTAAAATAGAAGAATGTTTGAAGTCCGTATGGAGGGTTTTTTGTTGCTGCTGCTGGTGCTATGTACCTAGTGAGTGAATAAATAAGGCAATGCCGATCTCTATACCAGTATTCTGAAGCCTTTAATATACTGAATTATTAATTTAAAGTCAAATATTAGATTACCAGTTTTGTTGTTGGTTGCTGCTTCATTTGTAAGAGCAAAATTGTCATGTCAGAGAAGGGAAAGCTGCAGGGCAAATTACTCTTCATCGAAAGTATTGTTTCTCTAGGGCTTCTGTTTTTTGAAAGCCGTTAATATGCAATATTTTCACATACCCCTTAGTTTGCATAATGACTTTACACAAGAAGTTTTAGACAGCAAGCGGCATTAATTAAATTCTATTTAGGAACTTAAATGGCATTTTTATATTGTGTTATAATTTTTAAAAGTTAGGAAATTAGAGGGGAAAAAAATTGGAATTTTATCTTTAGTGTTACTGCCATATTGAACTATGTTTTTAGCTTCAGTGCATTTTACAGGGGGATTCATAGCTGTAGCTCTGTAATTATATGGAATAACTAATACAATAAGAAAAATACAAATAACTAATGAATTTTCGATATACCAAGTACTTATTGAATAGAATTGACTTAAATTGTGCAATTAATATAGGCATTAGAAATATTTTTCATGTTTCTTGGAGTAACGGGGAGGGAGTTGGAGTGTTGTTTTCTCTTTCAGTAATTCAGATGTCTTCTGAAAGGATTTAACAGTTTCTTTGAGTTGAGTTTAAAGCCAGAGAATGGTAGGATGGCATCAGTCAGGTCGGGTGGCTCTGAGCTCTAGTTGGGTAGGGACATCTGGTGGTGCAGGAAAGGAATAATTGAAGACTTGCAGCTCTAAAAAGTGCAGTTGCATTGGAGTGATGAAGGCAAAAACATCATTATGCTCACACTGTAATTACTTTTCTGTTTCAATATTATTCTAGAAACACCTACGTGCACGTTTACATTTCAGTTTGTGGATGGCTTTAACTTATTGGCAAAGAAAAGTAGACACTGAGGCTCTGGTTGCCCAGTTGGCAGCTGCAGACATAATGTGTTGAACACCCTTAGCACAAAGGGCGTTTAACTTACAGTCAACTGGAGGTTGAAAATCAAACTGTTGATACCAGACCATGGTTCTGTGGATAGAGCAGGTACATGTCAAACCTGTGCATTTGAGCTCTGTGTGTTCTGCCAGTGATTCACTGTAATCTCTGGGAAAAGCTGATTTTGTTTGTTTCAGTCTGTCACTCATCAATTGTTCCAATCCATCTTTCAGTCCATCTTCCTGTAAAAGTGGTGTGATAATTTTCAACTTCTGAATTCTGTAGGTGAAGAATCAGAAAAAGTAAAACATTTACATATTTTGGTTATAAAGTTAAATTAATTAAAGGTACAGTGTTTACCTTGTGTGTTTAACTTGAACTCCTATAGATCGTACATGTGTGACCAATATTTTAGGTGTGGTCATTTTAAAAGAGAAACACTTTAGGATTAATTTTATTTTGCTATGTGTAACTGTGCCTGATACATACTTAGCACTGTCCACTTGGTGACAAAACCAGCTCCTTGGAAACAGATGTATTGAAGGCCATACCCTTGGGAAGAGTTTCCTGGGCGTATTTAATGCTGTGATATCTTACCAGCACTGCACGAGGCACTCACCTGCCAGGACAAAGCAAGACTTTCTTCATCTGTGAACAGCTTTCATCTTGTTATGTTCTTCCTGCTGTTCGTGTGTATCCAGCCATTGGTGGCACATGTTGACCATGCATGGTGCCTTCTGGGAGATGTGTCATATCCTTCGGGAGGGGTTGGGCTAAGACTTTCCAGACCTAACTTGGTCTCTGCACGCAGAGGGCCAAGGATGGTGTTCGAATCTTCCTGCTTAGAAAGCTTTTGGGACTGCTATCCTGTCTTCTCTTAGAGTAGATGTGTTCTTGAAATTATGGTGTTGATAAGTTACTAGTTTGTGCTTTATGTGTGGTGTCAGGAATGCATTGTTACCATGATGTATTCCTATTCCCCATGCAATTCTATAGAAAGTGGGGGAAAAACCCAAGTATCTGCATTTGCTTTGGTACCAACATGACACTGAGAAGTCTTCCAGGAAGAATCTGTAGCAGCTGCAAGCTTCAGCTCCTTTTATTGTATCCTGAACAGAAAAAAGTCTATAACATAAATCTTTCACAGCCAATTATGATCTCTTTACTGTGGTCACTATTCACACAAAGAACCCTATAGTCTGTAAGGAAGGATGTATATAATCAAGATCAGAATCAGAACAAACACTATATAATTGAAAAACAGTGACTTTCAGATTGAGACTCTTGTTAAAGTAACGAGCTGCAGAGATCAGCACTGAACAAAGTAGAACAATTTATCTTAAAGTCAGAATAAATATTCCCTGCAGCTCTTCACAAGAGAGTGGATATTTTATCGAGGTCCAACCTCCCTTCCTCTCCTTGCAGTAACATTTACGTTTTTTAAAAAGTCATCACGACTTCTTTTCCATAAAGCAACAATTCTTTGTCATATGAAATCTTCCATTGTCACCCCAGTGGTTCTGTCACCATCCTTTAAAAATGTCTCCACTCTTGGTTTGGATAAAACAGAGAAGCGCTGGTGTTTCTAAGCTGTACCCTTTGTTTCTGAGATGTCCCAAGGCTGTGGTGACAGCTGTGAAGTCAAGGATGGCCACAGAGTTGTTACAGACGTGCTGTTTGCCGTTAATAACAAGCTGGTGTTCATCCACAGCCCTTCTATGTAATATTTAATCCATAACACTTTATATTGTATTGCAAGCAGCCCATTAGAGAAAAAAACAAAAAACAAAAAACAACTTTTTGTGTTTCAGGTGCAAAGATGGCTTGAAAGGATTTACATACTCTGCACTCAAGTAAGTAAAGTTTCTGCGATTACGTAGCTTACAGTGAAGATTTTGAGGAATCGTTCACAGTGGTAGCTGCACTGTTTGAAAAGGGTATTCCTAAGGAAAAACATACTGTTGTAAAACTTTTCCAACTTCTGGAGTATACAGCATATGTTTTTGTCAAGCATTTGAACAGGCTGCGCAGGGAAGTGATGGAGTCCCTATCCCTGTAGGTATTTCAAAGACATGTAAGTGTGGGGCTTAGGGACATGGTTTAGTGGTGGACTTGACAGTGCTAGGTTTATGGTTGGACTCAATGATCTTAAGGGCCTTTTCCAACCAAAATGATTCTGTTATTCCGTAGGTTGTAGAGGGCATAATATGCTGGCAAGAGACAAATCTTTTCATATTTGGAACCATTATGGAAAGAAACACAGACACATGGTTGCTTATTTTGGAAGGATCTTTTCTCTTTCTAAAACTGGGATTCATGATTCCCGATATTCTCCTGGAAGCAAATGCCTGCTTTGTTTTGACCTGGAGTTTGCTTACTGTATTTACGAAACATTGAATTAATAAAACAGTAGTTCTGTGACCAACACCCAAATAAAGTATGGACTTGTAGCATATTCGTTTGAGAGATCCTAAGTGTGCCACTAAACCTTGTGGCTGCCCTAGTGGTCCAGGCTCTCCTTGAATTTACTTGGTGATGGGACCCTCTGGTTTTACTCATTTGTGTAGTTATACAAAGTTCTCCCATCTTTGTGTCTTGTGTCAGAAGTACAAAGACACATTATTCTTATAAGCTACCTGTCTACCACTCACACACCCCAGTGCATGGACAGTGTCATCTCAGAGGTGAAGAGAAGAGCTGAAGTCAAGCAAGACAGATTTTCTGGTTTTGGTAGTAGAAAATATTTTATAGAGTTTGCAGCTATAAAACAGCTGTGAAATTTGATATAAGGTGCCAATACTTACATAATTCAGACTATAGTCCAGAAATCTGAACATGAAATGCTCTTGTGGCAACGTGCAGAAACGGTGCTTTCTGAAATCACCTGTTTACTGGGAGATTCAGTCACATACCAAACGACAAATTTTTTTATATCTTCATCGCCCTCAGCAAGACTGCAACAGTACAGTGTAATTTGGATTGCAGTGCAAAACGTTAGGAAACATCTTGCCATTATGAACTCCTTTGGCCATGATACACAGTAATTCTACACCTAAGATGAACCCGTATATTGACAATATCAACTTCTGGGTGAAGAAAGAGGGCTGAAGATGAAGCCAAGGAAAACAAAGTTCGTGCTCTTGATGGGAGTGAAAACATTTTGACGCTTTTACAAAACAGATATTTTATAAAAATATTATAGTAACCATCAACCTTTATGTAACCCAGTTTTGTTGCAGATAATTGAGATATTTCATGTGCCTTTTTATTTTATTATTTGGTATTCTTGCTTTGTATAAGAGATGGACTTCCCCAGTAATGTTTTTGTTCCTAATATAAAAAATTCCTGGCAGCAATTGTGACCATTATCTGAAGTGTAAATATATGTTGATGAATTGATCTTTTCAAAGAGATACAAGGTATGGCAGCTGTATAAGATGCATTTTCCTTTGCAGTGAGTAATAACTTGATGCTTGTTACTGGGCTTAATATATTTATTTGATTTATTTATATAATTGTTGTTTTACTCT
>NW_010298867.1:104148-120187 GCF_000700745.2 Antrostomus carolinensis | reverse complement strand
GAAATCCCCACTCATTCATTTTCACCTGAAGCAGCTTTTTCAAAAACAGATAGAAAGATAAAGCATTGTGAAGAGGTGTCGCAGCCAATGAACATACTGGCTCTAACAAAAAAGCTCATGGACAAAGTGTGAGTCAAAGAAAACAAAACAAAAGCAAAACAAAATGAATCATTCTTACTTAGCTCACTTTAATGGTTTGGTACATTGTATTTGACAATGTTTTATAATACTTTTACTTTGTATTTCAGTGTTTTGCATTTCATTTATACTGGATAGTTAGCAGTGACAAATAATGAACTCTAATGAAAGCAAAATTTAAGAGCCGTATGTTATAGCAATGACTTACAATGTGCAGTTTTCTAACGAGGGAGAGTAAATTAAATCAATTCTGAGTGGCAGAGTGGTGATTGCTTTTTCTGCAGTTTTCAGCAATCCAGCTCATGGCATGTTCTGTTGTTCCTAGTGGTGATATTAAGGAGGGGAAATTACACAGCAGCAGACCTTACTTAGGTCATCTTAAGTGGCCATAACGTCATCTTTTTGGTAACGTCCATCCCTCTATTACATAAAGAACTGCTGAAGAACAGGACTGGTAGCACCTGGCCTGCCTCCTCTGTCAGGAAATAGGAAATTGCAAAGCAAAGAGTCAGTCTAAAACTGTTTTGCACAAGGTCAGATCTAGACATCTGAAGCTAGGTAAGATAGATTCCCTCCCAGTCTACAGGATCCAATTTATTGTCGTTTAGTATGAGCATAAAGAAATGACATCAGATTGCTTTTCAGGCTAGTATGTTCAGATGATGCACTTCTGCCATGCTTGATTTGTTCAGGCACGTTGGGTGCCGCAAGGAACCATTCATTTACAGGGAAGGTGGAATAAAAAATGGACTAGGGGTCTGTTCATACCACACCTAGGAATCTTCAGTTCCATTGACCTCTCCAGGAGCAGTTTTATGACCACATTTTTACCTGCTGACATGCGGCAGAGAAGCAAGTCTTCCAAGTGCATTGTGTTATCAAAGTAGTGGCTTACGTGCTCAGATAACAAGCAAAAATGAAGTGACCTACATCACGTGGTGACTTCCTATGATTTGCTGTGGTTTTTAATTGAAAAAGATGAGGGAAGTCAGCAGTGGCTTCTCAGACATGGCTGTATTAGACAACAAAAGACCTATAAGGAGAAGACAGCTCCAGCCATGCAGATTCTTTTAGCTGAGTTGCTTGTACCTATTTTGCCTTAAATACCCTTTATTCACTTTGCTAGATATAGTTGATGGCTCTTCCGCAGTTCATTAAATACAGTTCATAGTCAAGGGACTATGGGAGGAGAAAAGCATTTTTTCTTTAAGGTTTTGAAACTCCCGACTCAGACATTCAGAAAACTTTCAGTTTTCAGTCCTAATACTCTCACAGGTTTCTCTCCCATATGGTTCTTTTCAATATAATTGAGTCTAAATGCCTGTAACCTGATCACATTCTCATTACAGTTTTTGCTACATAAACTGACCTCACAGATGATTTATGGCCATTAGACTTTATAGTACATGATTCAAAACCTCCAAGATATTTGGCACAGTATATAAATTATATAATTTATTTTGCATTAAAACTTAAATACTTGGCTATAACAAAATATAATGTTCAGACCTGGTATGACATTACTTCTTTTAATTCTACATAATGTAAGGCTAACAACTGTATAACCCACATGTCCCACCATCCCAAGCTAGTCTCTTATAAATGCTGAAGGTCAAATTCTCAGTCCAATGGAAGAGGTACATAAAAATCGACACAGTAGAAGAAATAGCCCAGAAGTGAAAGGCTTGTAATTGAGAGAAGTCTGAGAGGGTATTTGTATGTTCTGCATTGCCCTTCAATGAACCTTACAGTGGTGTGAAAGATGTAAGGACACAGATAATGGATGCTTGGGCAAATATCCTTCCAGAACCATGGAGCAGAGACAAACCAGGAAGGATCACATCACTTCTCCCTGTTGACCGTAGCATAAACTTTGTTCTTTAATTTTCCATTTAATGTGTAGCATGGCAAGAGATTGGATCCATATAAATGTGCAGACACTTCTTGGTGTACAACTAAAGTATTGTTAGTTTTTATTGTCCTTTAATGGCATCATAAAAGTTCACAGTGCCCTTCAACGGGTAATGGAGAGAATGAGTTGTGGGAAAATAGCACTTTATGTATTTTTAGGCAAGAAAAATTTATGAAGTCTCTTGTTGATGACGCTGAAAACAGCTACGAGTTAATATGTGTTTCATTGTGCTTTTTGCAGGTGCAAACATGGCCCAAGGCATAGATGCTGTAAACACTACGGAGATAATTGCATCTCATACTGTATTAAAGTAAGTGGAGAAAAAGTTAGATTGACAAACTCTGGCAAAGACGGGGTAAAAAGTCTTTAGTTGGAAAAAGCATATACTTCGGAAGTGAGAAAGGAGCCTGTTTCTCATTTTTCTTCTATTGAAAATGTGACAAGCTTGAAAACAGATTTTCTTAATTTAGGCTGGGGTGGTGGTGGGGTTAAAGTTCTCTGGTCTTTCAGGTGAGCTGTAGTGAATAAATAACAGAAAATGTGTGGGAAAAAATGGACTAGCAAGCAAGGAACTTGTTTAAGTATGTAATGCACTTCACGGCTGAGCCCACTTGTCTCTCCACCCGAAATAAAGCACCTGGAATGTGCTGCTCGGGCAGAGGGATCAGCCCTGGCACACGTACAGCTGCGCGGGTCTGGCACGCTGTGGCCGGGCACTGGGCTCGCTTCTCCATTCATTTATTTTAAGGGCTCAGGGTAATGAGAGATTGGTCACAGTTGCTGCATCCAGGAAGAGCTGTTTATGTCCGGTGGCATAATTCTTCCTCCTTTATTAATGTGATCAGCATTTTTATTTTATTTTCAGAGGAGTACTGTGTAGAGGAGATTAGTTTCGGCTGGCGTTGGGTTGGCACAGGTGGTACCACCTGCTGTGCCTGTTCTAGGAGTTGGTAAGACTCCAGAAGATCTCAGTCACTTAATTGAGATAATTACAAAAATCATACCCATTTTTATTTATGGAGCAGCAAAAATGGATTTGAGTATCTTCAGGTGCTTTTGATACATATTACTTTAAAAAATAACTTTTTACAATTATAATTTTATATACAGTTAATGTTTTCTCAGAAGAACTATGCTCAAATTTAGCATCAGAACAGATCTAGCACAACATTTATTCATGTATGTTTATTACCAACACCAACGTTTTGTGTTGTAGAGCTGTTTACATTCTTTTTACACTGCAGTACATTAGCATACCACTATGTAACATGGGTATAAATTGCACTAGAGCTCATAGGATTTGAGACGGTGCTTAAATGTTCTGCTGAATTAGGCTGAAAATATGCAGTAGAGTATTCACAAATAGTTCAGGATGGTTCTGTCACTTTTCTATTGTAGGTATGACATATTTAACAGAACCCAGATTAAAATTACAATTTCACAACCTCTTACAGCTGTCTCAGTCCACTTAATGTTTTATTCATGGACTGTTCTTTTCTTCAAAGTATAACATCTTTGGCACACTGTCTTTCCACTCAGTGCTTCCTGGCCACCTTTGTCTCTCCCATCTCCTGAGAGCTCATGTTTGATCAGCATCTTCTGGGGAGCAAATATTCCCTGTGCCTTCATTTGCAGAGTACTCTGTGTTTTCCCCGTAGATTTCAATGTCTGGCCTTCAGAATAAGTGTCCAGCAGTGCAGTGAAGATTATGTTCAAAACAAAGTTTAAAATTAAGCAGAAGTTATTTTATGGATTGCTATGCTGCATTTCCAGATCTCTGCTGATGGTAGTATCTCCTAGTGTGCAACTTATTCCATAGGTGCCTTGCTATAACTTCAGTATTCTGCACTTTTACATAAAGTGCTGTCTTTCATAACACACACATATTTTACAGTAATTAGCTCTTAACTACTGTTAGTCCAGACTTGCTTTCTGAGCTTTTTATTAATCTCACACAAAATCCTTATGCATTATTTTACAAGCACAGTTAGAACAAACAAGTAAGGATTTCTGTTAGAGTACTCATCGTGGATCTGATGCCTCTTCTCCATGGAAAACTGTCATACTATGCTGGAAAAATGATTGTGTGTGTGTGTGTGTGTGTGTGACTTCATGGGTAAAGAGAGAAGTGATCTGACCATTATGGAGCATAATGAGATTGAAATGTCTTTAAAACAAAAGGGTGGCCAAGAAATAGGGATTGGTCTTGCTTAATTACTCTAGTTGAGAGACCCAAATCTGATTTCAGGTTGTGAGTTCCTGGGATTATAGTGGGCTGTCCCCACACTACTGTCTATCCTTTCTTAGGTGGGTAGGGAGATGGGTTAATGATGAAAAGAACAGGAGAAACAAAAAAGGTGTATTCAGGAGTCTCTGTCCTCTTAATTTGTTTACTCAGCATCATTTTATTCATGTTTCATATACCCTTGATGGGATGAGGGGAGAAGAAAACCCAACTGATAATGGAGCTGAACTGTCTTGACCTCACTTAAAATGATAATTTTTAAAAAGACATTTTTATAAAGCTGTTCTCTCTTTAAAGAAACTAATTGTGCATTTGAGCTATCCTTCATTCTGTACCAGTCTTGTATGGTAGTTTAGTATAAATTGTTCTTGACTACAATAATATAATCAGGGAAGTATCACTGAAGTGGCAGCCAGATATTTGAATTTCCTGCCTTTTCTGGGACTTTTCTAAAAATTAAAACATAAGTGAAAGCATTTATTTTGACATATTTGGATTTTTAAAGATCCAAAATTCTTAATGCATTTTCAGTTCTCTCTAGGTTTGTTCCTGGAATCAATCAGTGATAACTGTCAGCTGACATGATTTGAACATGTTTTTGTAATTCCATGTCTGTAAGGGAGCTTTCAAATCTGATAATGATCTGATGAGCTGCTTATTGCCAAAATTTCCTGTCTGTGCTATATTTTCCCTTACCCTTGAACAGCTCGTCTTCTTATTATTGTATCTGTGCTTTAATTGTCATTCCATGCTCTTTTTCTCCTGCTTCACATTTAAATGCATGTTAGCTAGTTGACATAATCCATGATAGCTTTTATGTAACATTTAGTAGTGACGTACCACCAGATCTCAAAGACTTCCCTTCAGATTTTATATACTTAAAATACTTTGGGTTTGTAAATGTTTGAGCAACCTGGTCTAGTGGAAAGTGTCCCCACTCATGGCAGTGGGGTTGGAACTAGATGATCTTTAAGGTCCCTTCCAACACAAACCATTCTATGTCTGAAAAAAGCTACCAGAAGCAATCAAACAATATTTTCCCTATTTTGGATTCCACTTGATTACAGTGAGGAGACATTAGCCAACAGTAGTAGTCCAGTTGTCTATTTTTTCTGCTAGTGCTGCAGATGACACCAGATGACCCTCACAACTTGCCTAATGACTAGCATGACGAAAAAGAGTATGAGAATGTTTTCTGATGGCTGTAACCCCTGCATTCTGTCTCTTGAAGGAACAAGGGCAACTGTATACCCAGTAATAATTTTAAAGCTCTTAACTATTTTATTTTAAACATCTTAACTAATTCCTAATATATTGCAACAGGTTGACTGAGTTTTGGTCTGATACTGATCTCTGTTAATGTACACACACATGCTTTTCTGAATTTGAGTTATAGCAAATATCTTGACTGTATTACTAACTTTTTAAGAAATCTCTTTCTCAGAAGGGAAAAAAAAAAGTTTCTTCAATGTTTTGCAGATGTGTAATTTCACTGTGCTGCTACATCTGGCTGATTTGAGTCCCAGCTCAAAACCTTTGTGGAGAAATGGCTCTTAGCAGAGTTTTCTTCACTCACTTCTGTTTATTATAGTGTCCTGTGTATACTCTACTGTTTTGTACCTCTGTTATTATTTGACATCTTTTTATGCAAGATAAGAGTTACAATATTGTGCATTGATTATAGGACATAATACTTTCTGTGACTCTAAAAGACACCTGTAATTGCGATATGGATTCACCTCGTTGATTTAATGAACTAAATAGAAAGATTTTATGCACTACTTACTGCTCTTTAGCGCACAGGAAAACTAAGCCTCGGTCCTTCTTTTCAGCACTTCTAAGTAGGCTACTCATAAAAATAAAGTCATGGTTATATTTGAGTGTTTCCAGTTGGAATTTGTTTCCTAATGTGGTGTTCCTCACCCCCTCAGAGCCACCTTTGCTACAGCTGGGTTAAAACGCCAAGCATAGAGTACTGTTGTTTCTTCTCTTGGTTTGGGCTTTGTTCATAACTGCTGGTTTTAGGACTTTAGTTTTATATAATGGTACCTGATATCATAATCATCTCATTTTTTTGTGGGACATGAGGGCTATGTACTTCACAGTAGGGTACCTCTTCATTTTATGTGCAAATATACGTTCATCTTAATTTTGACATTTTAACTACAAAAAATTCACAGTGGGTTTACATCTATCCCTATCTCACATACCTTTCAGTGGGCATTTTCATTTCATCAGGAAACACTGGGTCGTTAGCTGTTCAGTATGTACAATTTACATAACTTTAAGAGTAGCAGAGGAAGAAATGGCAATTTTTCATTCATAGCTGCTGGATCGTTGGATGACACAATATATTTTATTTCAGTTGATTCTCAGAAACCATGTCTTGAGTAGCAGGGAGATTAATTGCTTCAGGAAGAGTTTATTACTGCATGTTTAACCACAATAAAATTTTATGAGCTTTATGATGCATTATAAAGTTCTGTAGGAGACAAAAATGTTTTGAGTTTCTGAGTTGGAAAGGTTGCTCAATCAAACCCTCTGTCAGTTATCCCTGTAACTGAAATTGTCTCGGTGTCCCCAAGTATCTTCCAAAAAATGAACTGCAGAAATCATGAGCAGAGTGCCTGCCTTATTTGCCAATAGTGAGTGCACAGATAGTTTTCAGATAAAGCATCTTCCAACCAAAAAAATGGATAGGTTTTATTCAGAATTATTAGAGAAGTTCAGACATAGGGTAAGAATAATAATAGGAAGCTGTGGAGGAAATTATAAGAAACTGGGGAGAAGAATTTGGAAAGAAAAAGTAAGTCAGTGTGGTTTTGTGACATGGTATAAAAAAACAGATCTGTATCCAAGGTGGAGTAGTAAGAAAAAATCTTTGGAACTCATGTTACCCTTTCTCAGTAGCTCTGCACATAATCTCCCTTCCAGTTTCACCCTTTTTCTTGCTGCAGGCATCACTCAACCTCCAGTACATGAGCACATACCAAGCCATCAGGATCAATTTCTAATTTTCACACTTTCTGAAATCTTTTTTTTTGTGGACTTTTTCCTCCTGTAGTGCTATCTCCAGACATTTGAGTGCAGAGGTGCTTTTTTTTCCCACTGCATTACTTTCCTCTATATACCCATTTGTGGTTAAAAGCCGGTCAGTAACCTGGAAATGAAGTCATTAGGATTTTTTCAAGGGACAGAATTTTGGAGCAGAGGAGAAATAGAGTTTTTCCATTGAGGCCTCTTAGATACTCATAGAAATTAAAGGAGAGTCTATGATTTTATTGCCTTTGCTATTTTACAGAGGAATCAGGGAAAAAAAAAAAACTGGTCTTGAGTTTGAGGGTGGAGATGCATTTTACATTGTATCTGCAGAGGGGGTTTTAAACTGTTCAATGTCCAAACTAAGTACTTCTGTAGATGTTTTTGCTTTTCCTTTTTCTGAGTTTGTGTTTTCTTGCCACTAAATCTTACTTTCTTTTCTCTAGGGTTTCATTAGGATGTTTAGCATCGGTTACCTGATCCAGTGTTGCCTTCGAATTCCATCCACTTTCCGGCAGCTGTTTACAAAACCATCCCGGCTACTTTCCCTCTTCTACAACAAAGAAAATTTCCAGCTTGGAGCTTTTCTGGGATCTTTCGTCAGTATATACAAAGTAAGCTTCTCACATACAGAAATGACAAATGCCATGGTTTTTATTTCACTTTTCAGACTCTCACTGATACTTTTTGCTACAGCATGTCACTGACAAATGCTATGGTATTTCAGTAATCAAATTGTAAATAGCAAACTGGTCTTCCATTCCATCTGTTTTTAATATCATTTCTGAATAAACCGGATGGATTTTACATCATGGCATCAAGATCAGGAGATACAGGATATCTCAGACAAAGTGAATTCAGATTTCCAAGGGACTTTTTGTTGCACAGAACCATTTTAGCGCAGACAGGAGTAGTGACTGCAGTAGCAGCAGCGTTGCCAGAGAGAAGCCATTTGTGGATTATTTTTTGGCTCAAATATCTGGAATTCTTACTTGATGCTAAATAGCAGGAGGTTGCAGAACATATATCATGTGCAGCTGAGGAGAAGTTGCACTTAGCACTTGGAAATCTACCCTTCCACACCATTATAAGATGACAGATTGTGAACTGATACGCATTCATACAGCATTGTTGGAGTTAATCAAATTATATTTATTTATGCCAAAAGAGAATGTGACCAAGCACACACCCTAAGGGAGAATATGTTGCATACTGCAATGCTGAAGTGGCTTTTGCACTTTTATATTCTTAATCACACATGTCATTTTTCAGCTGCCACTTTACTTGCTCTGCAAAGTTTAGATAATTCTGTATTATTCGGGGTAAGTATTAAGGGAAATTAAAAAAGCAAGTGTTACTTGTCAGCATAACTGCATCTCACTTGACTTGCAGTCAGAGTGAGCACAATAATTTGTAAGGTTACAGTTTAAAATTTTTGATGGCAAAGTACAAATGGGCTTTTCAGAGTTTATTTAAACATTTTTTTTCTCAAAATTTAAGGGAAAAAAGTGTTTAAATGCAAAAGCTGAAATTATTTTGATGTCTTTTAAAAGCTCCAATTGCAAAGTGTAATTTAGTTCTATAGATACTCATTTTACAAGGGTGACATATCTGACCTTCATTTATAATTTATTAAGTATGTACTTTCTGTTATTGTTTGTGTTCCATAACTTACACAGATTTGAGTTGCATTATTTTTTACTTCCAGTTTGAAGTAAGCATGTAGGGCAGCGGAGATTCTACTCACTTCAAAAGATTGGATTTCTGCCAAAAAAAAAAGAAATGCTTGATGCATTTTGAACCCAAAGGAACTGCATAAGGGGCTGCTTTTAAAAAAAGTCCATCTTGTCCCTGAAAGCAGTCTGCAATGCCATATAGGATTGTAGTAGCTGCACTATTAATATTTTGTGTTCACCTTACTGTTAATTAATGTCAGTAAACATGGTTTTGCAGAAAATAAGTTGGACGTGGTTTCCTTTTTTAAATTAATTTAGGTATTTGAGTAGTAAAGTTGACTGTCATAATTGCAATGTATCAATGGCTTTGCAAGGAATATATTTATTAAAAGTGTGCAGTGTAAAATAGCTAATGAGACCACATCTGTGGTACTGTGTAGATTTTTGGACACAAATATTACTTCATTTCTTCTTTTAATTTTATTATCTTTTCCAAGGGTGGGTTCACCTGAGGGCCACCAAGGTTATTTGAGGACTGAGTCATATGGTGTGTGAGGAGAAGCTGGGAGAACCGGGTTTTAACCTGGAAAAACAAGGCTCAGGGGAGATTTTATTGCTCTTGGAGGTGTGCAGTGATAGAATGAAAGACAATGGATATGAGCTGAAATACAGGAGATTCCAGATATAAGGAAATATGTTTTCATGTGAGGGCAGATGTATATTGGAACAGGTTGCCCACCGAGGCTGGATAGTCTCCGTCCTTGGAGATGCTCAGAATTCTACTGGACAAGTTCCTGAGTTACCTGCTCTAATTCAACCTGCTTCAGGCTGGACCAGATGATCTTCAGAGGTCCCTTCCAACATAAATCATTCTTGGATTCCATGAAAAGCACACATTAGAAGGGTTAAGAGGCTGACACACGTATCTCAAAGTAGACATCAGCAGGCTGCCATACTGCATTATATAATGTTCTCTCAATGACATCAGCACTGGATTGGGCCATACTATGCAGATCTCAAACCATTTAGAAGCAAACAGAAATTTACCAGGAATAAAATTTGGAGATAAAGTATGTTCCAAAACAGTTGAAAAAAAAATGCACAGAATATAGCAGATGTGGAACAGTCTGAATCATTTGGTAACCAATCAAATATATTTGAAACCAATGCTCATCCAGATTAAATATATTCTAATGCAGCCTAAGTGACAATTGCTTACATCCATTCTGGCCTGAACAGCTGTGTGTTGTTGTCTGCATCAACAAACAGGTTATGATGTGTTTCACTGTATCTTTTAATTATACTCAGTTCTAACTTTTTAGATTAATGTGTTTCCCTGGTTCCAGACTTGGTTGGATGTACAGAAAGATCTCAAGCTGTTTGATGTGTAGCTGAAACAGACTTTATAGAGTCTAGACAACCAGAGCAAATGAAGATGATGTGAACTCAAGATTAGCTTTGGAATTAGATTGGTGTTGAAATAAGATTGGTTTGCTTTCTGATTTTGAAAGAAAAAATAACTGTAAACTGTTAAAATATTTCAGGTACTGTGGATTATAGGTTTTATCACACTACCCTCTCAATTCATGCTGTGTGCTATATTACCAGTTTATAGAGCAATATGTCCAGTCTAACCATTCTGAAAGAGAAATAACTAGGGCTAATCCTGCTGTCTGTTCACCTACAGGGTACTAGTTGCTTCCTGCGTTGGGTACGAAACCTAGATGATGAGCTTCATGCACTTGTAGCTGGTGAGTCCATGAAAAGAAATCTACATTGCGTCTGCTGGGACTCTGCAAATATTTCTCTTGTGCATGTAGTTGGATGTCTGTCCTCTCATTCCCGTTTCAGACTTGTGTGATGAAATTAGGACTGTATGCATTAAGGTTGCATCAAAGTGACAGTAGTGTTTCAAGTGGTTTCAGATAAAGACATGCAATTAAAATTGTGAGACAAATTCAGTCCATTGGTGTGGTGTTTTTTTACAGTCAGCTTCATTGTATGCACAAATGTAAACTTGTCCTTTATTTTCCAGCTGTAGAGGTGTGAGGTTGAAATATTGACTCTCCTGTATGTGACAGAATATGCATTTGAAAGCAAGAGCTCCACTCGATCCAAAGAAGGAGCCTTTTGCCATGAAATTTGTGTAGTGTTGCAGGCACTTCCCTTGCTGTTCATGCATCTGCCACGTATGGGAACCTCAGATGTGTCTCTTCTTTGTAGGAAGAGAGAGGAAATTTGACGCTGTGCTTCTGAGCACTGAACTATAGATTTGTTTCAGGGTTTCAAAATTCTCTCTCTTTTTTTTTTTTTTTTTTTTTTTTTTTAAATGACATAAACCATATTTTGGTGGGCAGCACAGGAACATCATTAACTTTGTTGTAGCAACAGAAAGCATGATCTTGTGCAGTGTCTCTTGAGCTGATGTACTGCAACAGCAACGATAAATCACAATCTTAACCATGTTTTTGTTTCCTAATTGTTACAGGGTGTCTAGCAGGAATTTCTATGATGTTTTACAAAAGTACTACCATCTCTATGTATCTGGTGTCCAAATTAGTAGAGGTAAGATGTTACCCTCAAAATAGTTCTTTATTTAATCTATTTTTTCAAGGCAGAAAAAGAAAATGAACTTCACAGGCTTTCTCAGCTGATTCCAGTATAATACCAAGTTGTGTGGCAGTGGTATGTGTCAGGAGGTGTGTGCCAAGAGGCAGTACCATTCTGTGGTCTCATTTCTTTCTTATTTTCCTTTCTGTGACTCATTTTAAAAGTCCTGTATCCACTGGTCTCCACGTATATTCTCCATGAAATTTTTTAATCTTCTGGTAGCCCTTTGCTTTGTAGCATTTGCAGATTTTTTAAATCTGAAAGTTCCAAGAATGTCTGTTCTGCCAGAAACATAAATCACACCTAGTCCTTAATTGCAGATTTATTGCCAAAAGCTACAGCTTAACTTCCTGCCTTTGTTCCCTAATTTTGGCATTCAGCAATCTAAAATAACTCAAAATAGCTTGGGTTTTAGTCTATAGCTGGAGTTGTTTGTCAGTATACTTCAACTGATTGAATTCCCAGCTTTGCAATGAACGTCTTGGGGATTGGACTAGATGATCTTTCGAGGTCCCTTCCAATCCCCAACATTCTGTGATTCTGTGAATTACCATTTTTCGGGAGTGAATTATTTCTGTGAACTTGTTAAAAAATTAGGAGCCCAGGAATAAAGAAGTTTGTTGAGTTTGGGTGTGTTGATTATACTTTGCTAACCAGCTTTTGATTTCTTACTGTGATTTTTCCATAAAATCAGGACTTAGTCATGGTTATTTCCCCAACAGCACCACTGGAATAAGTTGGGAGCGTTCTCTTATTATGCATCATCCTCAAATCACAAAGCTCTCCCCTGCAGACCTTGAGGGCCTCATTCCCTTGTGATACTTACCCACCTCCATTACCAGAGCAGAAATCATTTCAAAGAATATAAAAAGAAGGAATTATTTTTAAAGCATAAAATTAAACATAAAAAGGGAAGATATACTCTGTTTATGCTTCCTCCTTGTAATCCTAGATTAGGCTCTGAAGGTAGTTCACATAATGGTTATATAAAAGCAACTCTGAGTTACCCATATTGACTCTTAGAACATCAGTTGTAAAAAAACTATATTATCTTGTATTGCTGTCGGTTTTCTCTGGACTTTGAGACATTGTGGCTGCAGTGAAATAAGAAAAGTGCTATGTGTTCTTTCTTTCTTTCTGTTTCTTTTTTTTTGTTTTGTTTTGTTTTGTTTTTTACTACTTTTATCATCTTACCAAGCCAAGGGTAACTGACCAGAGGCGTGTGCTGCTTTGGAAGGTCAAACTGTGCTCAGGAAAATAAACTTTACATGTTTTCTCAGAAAGAAAAGTATGTGATTTCAAGCTGTTTAAGAACAGTGAATATTCACTTTGTTGGAATAGTTACTGCGTTGTTCTTTTGCTTTTTTTAAAATGAAGAATTTAATATAGCAAACTTTCCCTTTTTTATCTTTCAGATCTATACTACCCTTTTAACACCCAAGCTGTTGCTGGGTCCCATTCTCTGCATTTATAGCCTCTTATTCTACTGCTCTTGGATAACTTTGATAAGCTAGTTAAATCAATGTCACATTTGTGGACATATACAAAAATGTACGAGCATAGATTAGTAATGTTGACATGTTACTTTGAAAAGATAAAATAAATAAAAGTAAAAAGCTACTTTGTTTATTTTGTTTCATTTATCATTTTTTGTTTATTTTACTAGACTATATACTTCAAAGGCATCGAAGCAGGGAAGGTTCCCTATTTTCCTCATGCAGACAGCATCATCTATGCCATTTCTACATCGATATGCTTTCAGGCAGTAAGTATGTTGTCTTCTAACAGAATATGAAGTTCTTCTAATTTAAGTCAAATGTTGAATGAAATGAGGAGCACAGGATACAGTGACACAGAAAAAATGGTGTGATGTTGTGATTCCAGCAAGATGGTGTGAATCAGGGCTCCTGCATCCTGCTTTGGAGTGTCACAGTGGGAAGATAATTTCTAGGACTCAAATTCCTCCTGTGCTTATAGATGAATACATTATACAAAGCATTGAATTCTTTGGAAAGGATCTTAAAATGGATTGACCCAGAAGATGAACATAAATGTATGGACTTTCATAAGCATGTGAAAGGACCATTTTTCAAGGAGACAAAAAATATATTGTACTATTTTATGGTTTTTTTTAATCCGCTGGAATTTTTTACTTTTGGCAAACCTGAATTCAAGTTGCCTATTTGAAAGAATCTGCAAAAATTAGCAAGGAAGTCTGAAGTTTTATGTTTGAAAGAAGCTGTAGTTACCATCTTTGGCCCTTTCTAAGTCAATTACATGCTTTCATTACCAGTCCCTTTATCAGCTATAAAACCTCCTTTTCAGTGGTACTCCACTAGTGTTATTCCACTACTGATCCACGTTCCAGATCTGCTCAGCTATAAAACCTCCTTTTCAGTGGTACTCTATATTATTCCACTACTGATCCATGTTCCAGATCTGTTGAAATGTCCCTAAATATTTTTAATTTTTCCTTAACTAATTATATTTTTGTACCCCTCAATAAAGAGAATATAAAAGCAGTCTCCTGCTGTCTTATGCTTAACAGAACAGTTCTGCTCCTCCTCCTCATTACTCCCATATATTTGGGAATATCTCTTATTCTGGTACCAAAGTGAACTGATATTTTAGGATGTGCTTGAAAGTCTGCAGCACTGAGATCCCCAAACTGCTATTGGCAAGGACCATTATATGAGGCTAACAGTAATAAAGTTAATATGAGAAAAGAGGAAAGGGTTTTTTCATTACATAATAACTAGTTGGAAAAGGAGCCCAAGATTGGAAATAAATTGCTAGATTTAGGAGGGAGGAAGGAGGGGGAAATTAGAAAGCGATGTTGTTACTTGCTATAGTCATAAGTGACCTGGAACAGAACAGAATAGAGAGAAGACAAGGATTTTGGTATATAAAGCTATTTAAGATGCGTAACATGGGAGGTAAAGATGACTACAAGAAATGGTAGATCACAAAATGCAGAGTGACTGGGGGATGAAATAGCAGGTAAATTTGTCATCCCCAAGTGCAAAATCATGTACGTAGTAATAATAAGGGTTATTGTTGCTTTGTCTGCAATGAGATCTAAGTTAATTTTCACCACATATGAAAGATAGTCTTCTGGAAATATCTGTCTGTGCTGGTGGTGGTCATATAGAGCATCGAATTCAGCTGTGAGTGGTTTGTCTACTGACATCACTGGACGTTGACAGATTCACAGCTGGTTTCGGTCCGTGAATCATAAGGGGATTTTGAAAAAATTCAAATAATATAAAATATACATTTCCATAACTATCCTTTCACTGATCTTGTTAGCTGGCTCTGACAGAATACTCTCCTTGCAGGCTGTCATGGAAGTTCAGAACCTGAGACCTTCGTACTGGAAATTTCTTTTGCGACTAACAAAGGGCAGGTATGTAACCAGGGGTATCTTATACCTGGTCTAAACACGTCATTCATCATATTAATCTTCCCGTGTCAAGAGCAGAGCCATTCGAGTACGTATGGGCTCATTTCCTTAATATTTACTTTGCTAGGTTTAGTCTAGTAACAGGAGCAAAGACTTTGCTCTAGTTAAGACCATTGAGCAGATGAGTGTTTTACTTGAAGGCTTTTTTATCTTCAGTTCACTTGGAGGGTGGAATGCTTTTGGATTTCAGTGGCATATGAAGAATCTGGTAAACAACTGTACAGGTTGAAGAAATCACCTAGTATGTACTGTGATTGACAACATGGTATTACTACGTGTTTAAAAGCATTACTAGAAATATCAGTGTTTCTTAAGAATACTTTGAAGATTCAGTAGTTTTTTATAGGACATCTATTTCAGTTGGGAAAGGATTTTTTTTTTTCTTGGAAAACTGATGAAAATTTTTCACTGATTATAACCATAAATTTACACTGTAATATCTTACTGGATATTTTCTCTCTTATTTGTTGTGGGGATCTAAAACACCTTTTAAAATAGATTTTGCTGTAATTGATTTATGAAAATACAATTTAGTGAAGTGTACGCTGTTATACTGATGTAGTATGTGGCAGAAACAAGGCATCCAAATCGTGATGTAGATCAGTTTATGAATGGGACTATAAAAGATAACATTGGTCGTGACAGTGACTGTACCAATGGAAGTGAAATCAGAGGCCAGAGGAGCATGTTGAACCTACGCTCCCCATGGCACAGGACACTCTTAGCTGGATGGGAGGTGACTGAATACATTGCTAGACGTAGTGGAAGCTTTCCTTAGATGCCTGGTGGCAGTCTGCAGGCAACCTCTGAGGCCGTACAAACACGATACAGGGGATGATGTCAGTGCAGATGTCCAGTTTTGGCTGCATTTTTCCCTCTCGTGCTAATCCTGAGATTGTTTTAGTTGAAAGAAAGGAGGGAAAATAAATTATGTTCTTATTCATTTTATCTGAAGC